>NC_045551.1:26269790-26569790 GCF_009769535.1 Thamnophis elegans
GTTAGCTTAGCAAGAAGAAGCTAAGATCAAGGTAGAGATGTTATTAATTTCTTTATTTCTTTTTTCTCAATATATTTTAGACTGTGTTTGTTAAAAATCTATACCGTGTACGGGTTCTGGGAATCGGGGGGGGGAGGAGGAGGGGGTAAGGGGGAGGGTGGAGGGAAGGAGAGATATACATTAGGCTAGACACGATGTGTTAGATCTCAATGCAATGTGACTTCACATGTATACTGTTTTTCTCTAATTTTTCTCTTTAAAAATAGGATAAGCCAAATACATTAACATATAGTGGAAATACACCAAGGGGAGGAGGAGTAGGAAAGAAGAAAGATGGGTAGAGAGGGATGGGAGAGAGGGTGGGGGGAAGGCAAAAGGGAAGGGGGGAGCGGATCTGGAGAGAGGAGTGGTAGAGGACAAGGAGAAGTAGGGTAGAGGGGGATGATGGAGAGAAGATAGAAAGTTGGAGGGTGGTGGAAGAAAGTGGTGTATGGAGAACGGAAGAGGTATATTGGGCTTTTATTTTCTGGGGCATTGTCAACAAGAGGAATTGATGCAATTATTGTTTAATACTGTATGGGGTATACATGTGAGTGTATGAAAATGAAAATAAAATATACTGAAAATAAAAAAAAAAGGTCAAATACTTGGGAGTTAATATTTCAATCTCAAATGGGAAATTATATAAGTATAATTAGGAACCATTTTGGCATAGTATGCAGACAGAGATGAAAAAATGGGACAAGTTGCAGTTATCTTTGTTGGGAAGAATAGCAGCACTGAAAATGAATATCTTACCTAAATTTTTATTTCTTTTCCAAATGCTACCTATACTTAAAAACAATGCGAACCTGCTAGAATGGCAGAAGGGTATTGTCAGCCTCTGCTTTGCTGCTGCTTCGGCTGCCATTGAAACGGGGAGGGAGGGCATGGTATTTGGGAGGGGACTGATTGTTGTGCTGGAGGAAGATTCTGGAGTTTCTACTGCCCGTCTTACTGCGCATGCGGAGGAGGTTTCCCGCCAAGGCCAACGGCACCGACATTCCATCTTGGTGATGCCTTTTGAAGTTATCTCGCACCTGACACTTGGGAGAATTATGACTGGACTGTGCATGGGATGCCAAGGGGTGGGGAATGGGTTATACAATATATCATTTGCTTTCGAGCCTAAATAATCAGACTTCGCTTTGCTACGCTTCTGTTCATTTATAATTAGTAAAAGTACACTTGATTTCTATCAATGGAGTCTTGTGGTTTTCTTTCCTTATTATCCAATGAAGAGGTGCTGACAATTAAGTGAAGTCTCACACACCCCACCAGGAGTTTCAACCTACCATGGGGGGTGTACTCACAAGAAGGAACAAAGAAGAATGTCATTGCATGCAAGCGATGAAGAGGAGAATGAAGGTGCAACTGCAGACCCATCTTTACCTGAAAGGCTGGCTGGCCTAAGAGTAGAAGAGCCTACGGTTCACCCCCGATGGACTTTGGGAGTTGGGCAAAAAGAGGAATCTGAAGAATTGGATGCAGGAGTCACCAGAAGGAGACTGAAAAAAACCCCAGCTGAATGGGAGGAAGCTGGGGCCGAGGATTACAGATTGTCCGAGGCGAAACGGCTCCTTGAGGAGGCTACGACCGAGCGGAAGACCCAAGGGAGAGCGATGGAAAGGGAGCAAACAGAAGAATTTGAACAAAGCAACTCCATGCATAAATTTAGGGAGAGTGAAGAGGCCGAGGGAGGTTGGGAGCAAGGAAACCCAGAACCAGCCTCCCCCCCCAGCCAGGGCTGCTGCTAGAGTAGGGGGGGGGGCAGAAGACGCCGAATGGCAAAAATCCCTCCCTTAACAGTAAAATATAACGGTGATCCCAAGAGGTTGGGCCTTTTCGTCATTCAAATTTGGAATTATATGGAAATATATGGTCCGGATTTAGAAACTGATGAGATGAAAGTGAGGATGGTTTTGCTTTCATTGGAAGAAAAGGTGGCCAATTGGATGGTGATCTTACACCAATGCAATTCCCCTCTCCTGAGGAATTTTAATGACTTTATGGCTGCACTGAAGAGGAGGTTTGATGACCCGCTGATTGAGAAATGCGGGAAGGTGAAATTTATGGCCCTAAAGCAGGGAACTAGACCAGTGGCTGAATATGTTCAGGATTTTCAACAGCTATCAGCGTATATGAGGGGGTGGTCAGAAGAGCCCTCCTGGATCAGTTTGCCTTGGGATTGAATGAGGACATTTACCAGCAATGCGTTAACAGACACCTTCCCAGACGAGTTGTTGCTTGGTACGAAAATGCAGCAGACGTTGAGTTAGATTTGGTTAGACTTCAACATGCAAAAGAGAAAGAAGCAGAGAGGTCACCCCCCCAGCCCCAAAAGCCCCATTTCGCATCAGGAGTGAAGGGAGGGGAAGCTCCGCCAGCAAGACCAAGCCTTTCACATGCTTCCATTGTGGAAAGGGAGGCCATCGTGCCGTGGATTGCCGTGTTAAACTAGCCCAGACCATTCCACCCCCTACCAAGAGGGGGGGAAAGGCAGGCAAGGCCCCGGGGAAGAAGAAAGAGGCTGCGTACGCTGCTGAGAATGTTCCCCAGCGTTTCCAGACAGAGGTGGAGGAGGAAGCAGACGTGACCACCAGCTCCTCTGATGAATCCGATGACGACACCTCTCATCGTTGGGTGAGTTCAAATAAAGGCCCCATGTTAATCCCAATTGAGCTAAGGGTGCCACCTGCTGGTGAGACGGAGCAGCTTTCAGCTCTCCTAGACTCCGGCTGCTCCAGATGTATGATTAGTCCAGCAATGGTTGAGAAATTGGGCTTGAAGTTGAGGACTTTGAAAACCCCATTGCAGGTGGGGGCCCAGCCCATTTTTACACTGAACCTCTGGAAATGAAGATGGGAACCCATTTAGAGTTAATCTCTTTTATTGTGGCACCTGGGATGGACAGACCCCTTATTTTGGGACTCCCCTGGCTTCGTAAATGGAACCCTCGCATTAACTGGAGGGAGGGGTGGCTGCGCATTCGAACCAGCGCAGCCCCAGAAGGGGAGATCAAAGCCTCAGAGCCTGCTGGCTCCAACCCCACTTTGGCCGCCAGGGGCCAGGAGAGAATTGAGGGGGAAGAGAAGATTCCAATAGAATATTGGGACCTGAGAGGAGTTTTTAGTGAAAAATCTTCCAATAAGCTTCCACCCCACAGGCCCACTGATTGCACCATCGAGATTTTGCCTGGGGTAGCGCTTCGAAAACCCCAAATATATTCTATGTCACCCAGGGAGATGGAGGATATGAGGAAATTTATTGACAAGAACTTGGAGAGGGGCTTCATTGAACCAGCCAGACCCAAGGTGGCTGCCCCTGTACTATTCAGAGAAAAGAAAGATGGCTCTCTTCGTCTTTGTGTGAATTTTAAAAATCTTAATTCGATCTCATCCCAAAATCTCTACCCATTGCCTCTGATGAAGGATATGCTGGCCCAGCTGGGGAAGGGCCGCATTTTTACTAAACTGGACTTACGAGAGGCATACTATAGGGTCCGGATTAAGGAGGGAGATGAGTGGAAAACTGCTTTCAATTGCCCCCTGGGTTGTTTCCAGTTCCGTGTAATGCTGTTTGGCCTGCAGGGGGCGCCTGCAGTCTTCATGCAGTTAATTAATGTGGTTTTGCATGACCACCTCTACAAGGGCGTTATCGTATATTTGGATGATATCCTTATTTACATGCAAACACATGACGAACACGTCAAGTTGGTCCGCACAGTACTAAAGAAACTCTGGGCTGCAGAGCTTTATGCCAAGTTGTCCAAATGTGAATTTCACCAGGAGAAAATAGACTACCTTGGCTATCATATCTCCCACGCAGGTGTGGAGATGGACCCCGCTAAAGTCAAAGCGGTCACTGAGTGGGAGGCGCCTCGTACACGCAGGCAGTTGCAGAAGTTTTTGGGGTTTGCCAATTTCTATCGTCAGTTCATCCCTTCTTTTGCCAAAATTGCACTTCCCATCACTAATTTGTTAAAGTCCAAAGGTGGGCCGAAACCCAAGCCTAGCAAGCCATTGAATTGGACCATGGAGTGTCAAGCTGCTTTTGAGAAGTTGAAACGACTTTTTGCCAAGGAGTCGGTTCTGAAGCACCCGGACATGGACAAGCCGTTCATAGGTCAAGCTGATGCCAGCGACGTGGCCATGGGGGCCGTATTACTTCAGACCAACAACCAAGGTAAATTACAACCTTGTGCATACACCTCTCGTAAACTCACTGACACAGAAAGACGTTGGGCGAGCTGGGAGAAAGAAGCATTTGCTGTTCGTTGGACTTTGGCCACATGGTGCCATTTCCTTGAGGGCGCTAAGCACCCATTCGAAGTGTGGACTGACCATAAGAATTTGGAGGCTTTGAGAACTCCCAGGAGGCTTTCCCCTAAGCAGATGCATTGGGCTCAACATTTCAATCGTTTTAATTTCACCCTGAAGTACATCCCAGGGGGGAACTTCATGGCTGATGCTTTGTCCAGACTCCCTCAGTACAACTGCTCTAAGCTCAGCGTTGTCCAGCCCGTTGTTCCCACGTCAAGCCTCGCTGCTCCTGTGGTTACTAGACAACAAACACGCTCTAAGGTAGACGTGTCTCAAGATTTTCTTTCTGACCTCAAGAAGGCCCTTCCTCATGATGATTGGTTCCAGCAGCATCAAAGTGAATGCACCATGAGGGATGATTTGCCATGGATTGGGGTGAAGCTTTACGTCCCTACCTCTCTTCGTCTAGTGGTTCTCCAACGGGCTCATGAGTCCAGGTTAGCGGGACACTTTGGATTCGTGAAGACACTACATCTTGTAAAACGGCAGTTTTGGTGGGCCTCTTTGAAAAAAGACATTGAGCTTTATGTCGCCAGCTGTCCCATTTGTGCGGCCGCTAAACGCCCACCTGGAAAACCACAGGGTTTGCTCCAGACTGTAGCTCGCCCTGTCGCCCCGTGGAAGGAGATTTCTAACTTCCTGAGAGCCAGGGGCACACAGTCATATGGGTGGTTACTGACTTGTTCTCCAAGCAAGTTCATTTTATACCTTGCCCAAGGATTCCTTCTGTGAAAGCCCTCGCTAAACTATTCATTTCTCACATTTACCGTTTGCACTGAGTGCCTGATCGCATCATTTCTGATAGGGGTGTGCAATTCACCTCAGTGTTCTGGAAAGAATTTCTTAAGCGCATTGGCTCCGCCCAGGGCTTAAGCTCCGCCCATCACCCTCAGACTAATGGGGCTTGTGAGAGGACTAATTCTGTTCTGGAGCAATATTTATGTTGTTTCATCAACTACCAGCAAAATGATTGGGTGGACTTGTTGCTGCATGCGGAGGTGGCTTATAATAATTCTGTGCATAGTAGCACTGGTTTCACCCCTTTCCAGGTAGTGTTTGGCCAGGATTTTGTTCCTATTCCCGAAGTTCCACATGAGCAGCCGCAAGTTTCATCGATCTCTGAGTGGAGTGAGCATTTATGGCATGTTTTGCCTTTGGCACTTCGAGCTTTAGACGCTGCGCATCGCACGCATAAGAAGCAGGCTGATAAGAAATGTGCTAAACCTTATGATTACAAGGAGGGAGATCAAGTTTATCTATCCACAAAGTTCCTTCAAACTACACAAAAATCCAAGAAGTTGGGGCCTAAGTATGTGGGCCCGTTTCCCATCATCAAGGTCATCAATCTTGTTTCGGTTCGCTTGCAGCTGCCCAAGCACCTCAACCATATGTATCCTGTTTTCCATGTTAATCTCATTAAGCCTGTTCATTTTTCATCTTTAGGTCCACCGGTGGATCCGCCACCTGCCCCCCTATTGATTGATGGTGAACAGCATTTTGAGGTTCGAGAAATTTTGGACTCTTGCAGACGGCGGAATCGAATTCAGTACCTGGTGGCTTGGAAGCATTTTCCCCTGTCTCATGCCAAGTGGGTGGATAAGTCTCATGTCCGGGGCCCCGAGCTGCTCCACCAGTTCTATTCTGCTTATCCTGACAAGCCCTAGTTTTCCCTACTTCCTGACTTTTTCTCTCTCCCCCCCCTATTTTTCTTTTCCCGTTTTTTGTTGTTCATCTGTTTGTTTGTGTTTTGTCGTTTTCCAGGTCTGATCGCCTTTTTCCAGAGGAGGGCCAGATGTCAGCCTCTGCTTTGCTGCTGCTTCGGCTGCCATTGAAACGGGGAGGGAGGCCATTGTCAGCATCCCTCCATTATATAATTAGGAAAGAAAGACCAAGAGATTCCATGGGTTGGAAATCAAAAGTACTTTTACTAATTACAAATGGTTAGCGAGCAGTTGCGAAGCGAAATCTGTTTAATTAGGCGCGAAAGCAATTGATATATAGAATAGTCCATTCCCCACCCCTTGGGATCATAGCCTCAGGCCAATCATAAGTCCTTCAAGTGTCAGGTGTGAGATAACTTCAAAAGACATCACGAAGATGGAATGTCGAGGCTGTTGGTCCAGGCGGGAAGCACTCACGCATGCGTAATCCAACCATCTGGTAAATACTAGAACATTCCTCCAGCACATCAAATAACCCCTCCCAAATACCAACCCTCCCTCCCCGTTTCATGACAGCTGAAGCAACAGCAAGGCAGAAGTATTTGTGGTATTTGGGAGGGGACAGATTGTTGTGCTGGAGGAAGATTCTGGAGTTTCTACTGCCCATCTTTGAGCGCATGCGGAGGAGGTTTCCCGCCAAGGCCAACGGCACCGACATTCCATCTTGGTGATGCCTTTCAAAGTTATTTCGCACCTGACACTTGGGAGAATTATGATTGGACTGTGCATGGGATGCCAAGGGATGGGGAATGGGTTATACAATATATCATTTGCTTTCGAGCCTAAATAATCAGACTTCGCTTTGCTACACTTCTGTTCATTTATAATTAGTAAAAGTACACTTGATTTCTATCAATGGAGTCTTGTGGTTTTCTTTCCTGATTATCCAATGAAGAGGTGCTGACAGGTATTAATAAATTTGTATGAGCAGGAAAGAAGCCGAGAGTAAAGCTAAAAATAATGCAAGATGTGCGTGAGAGGGGAGGTTTGAAATTACCCAACCTAAAATTATATTATGATGCAGTAGTATTATCTGTAATTAGTGATTGGATTGACTTAACTAATGATAGGATACTTAATATTGAGGGACATGATTTGGTATATGGCTGGCATGCTTACCTGTTATACAACAAAAAAGTGGATAAAAACTTTAAAAGTCATATTTTAAGGAATGCTTTGCTGCGGGTTTGGAAAAAATATCAATACAAATTAAATGACAAAATACCCATGTGGGCAATTCCTAGATATGCAATAGAAAATATGAACATAGCACAAAAACAGGATTTAATTACTTACAGACAGCTTCTTACCCTAGAAAGGGGTGTATTACAACTAAAATCCTTAGATGTATTAAAATAGGAAAAGGTAATTCAAACTTGGTTCCAGTATGGACAGCTACAGGCCAGGTGGAAAACAGATCAAAAAATTGGTTTCATGCAAGTCGAGGATAATTTATTTAAACAAATAAGAGATCAAAGTTTAATGCATATAAAGAGGATATACAATGTATTAGTACAGATGGATTCTGAAACAGAACTAGTTAAAGATTGTATGATAAAGTGGGCTCAAAATATTGAAGAACCAATAATGTTGGATACATGGGAAAGAATTTGGGTAAGAAATGTAAAATTTACACAAGCCCAAAACCTGAGAGAAAATTTTTACAAGATGTTCTATAGATGGCATTTAGATCCTTAAAAGTTGGCTTCTATGTATCCTAATTTACAACCCAAATGTTGGAGATGTGGTTCTCTCGATGCTACATATTTCCACATATGGTGGACTTGCCAAAAGGTTAAGGCATTTTGGGTAAAAATATGGTGGATTATGCAAAATGTTCTTTAAAAAAGGATAAAGTTTACTGCCGATCACCTCCCATAGACCGATTAGATCACACAGGTTAGGTCTTCTCCGGATCCCATCTGCCAGCCAATGTCGGCTGGCGACTCCCCAGGGGAGAGCCTTCTCTGTCGCAGCTCCAGCCCTCTGGAACGATCTCCCCATGGAGATCCGGACCCTTACTACCCTCCCAGCCTTCCGCAAAGCCGTTAAGTCCTGGCTGCTCCAGCAGGCCGGGGGGCTTTCGAAATATCCAGCCCCTCAGAAATTGTGACTGTTGTGTATTTTAATATGTTGTTTTGTGTATTACCCCCTTCCCTTGTTTTATTGTAAGCCGCCCGGAGTCCTTCGGGAGTGGGCGGCATACAAGATCAATAAAACTAAACTAAACTAAACTCCTCAGTTATTTTTGTTAGGTATAATTACTGACTGTACAGCGGTAGAGATTAACTTGATTCTGCATTTAATAACGGCAGCAAGACTGTTGGTGGCGCAATACTGGAAGAAGGAAGACTTGCCTACAATTCAAGAATGGACATTGAAAGTCACAAATTTAGCCGAGATGGCTAAAATATCTGCATATCTTAAGGACCACTCAAATGAGAGATATAAACAAGACTGGAAAAAATGGATTGATTATATACAAAATAAATACGGGACTAAGAAATTCCAGACAGCTTATGCTTAAGATCAGGAATGATTTAAATTGTTTAAAGTTAGCTTAGCAAGGAGGAGCTAAGTTCAATGTAAAGATGTTATTAATTTCTTATTCTTTTTTCCAATATATTTTAGACTGTGTTTGTTAAAAATCTATACCCTGTACGGGGTTCTGGGAAGCAGGGGGGGTAGGTTGTGGGGGTTTGGGGGGAGGGGGGAGTGATATATATTAGGTTTGATGAGACATGTTAGATTTTAATGTAATTTGACCCCACATGTATACTGTTTTTTTTATATTTTCATTGCTATTATTATTACTATTTTTTTTCTTTAAAACTAGGATATGTTAAGCATATTGACATGTAGCGGAAATACACCAAGGAGAGGAGGAGTGGGAAATAGAAGGGAGAAGAAAGATGGGAAGAGAAGGATAGGAGAGAGGGTAAGGGGGGAAGATGAGAAGGATAAGGAGGAGTGGATTGTAGAGAGAGGAGTAGTAGAAAGGGAGGGGAAGTAGAGTAGAAAAGGATGATGGAGGGAAGATAGAAAGTTGGAGGGTGATAGAAGAAAGAGGTGTATGGAGAGCAGAAGAGCTATAATGGGTTTCTATTTTTCTGGGCATTGTTGACAAGAGGAACTGATGTAATTATTATTTAATACTATATGATACGGGCTATGTATAGTATACATGTGAGTGTGTGTTATGAAAATGAAAATGGAAATAAAAATATTCATTAAAAAAAAGAAAGAAACACATATTTCTGGACTTCCCCATCCCCCAATATCCTCCTGAAGATTACAGGTAATTCTTGATTTACAAACATAACTGAGACCAGAATTTTGGTGGCAAGTCTTTACGGTCATTAAGTGAGATGCCCATGTGACTACTTTCAACATGACAATCCTGGTATTTGAAAATGTGGTTGTTAGTGTTCATGCAAATCATTAAGCAGAGCACAGGTATCTCAGGAGGTGAGGAGGGGAGACTCTCGGAGAGCTCTGGTGGTGCTCCAGTGCTGTGTAATGCTATGGCCATCCTAGTCCAGCCCTATGGAGAGAAGTCCACACATCAGACCCATCTCCTAGTCTCACCAGGCCTTCTTTCCCAAAGCTAGCTCAGAACCAGTTATCACAAGCCATAAGCGTTGGTTGGTTTGTGTTGGATGAGTATGTGTAGTAATAGTGCTTCACTTAATTGCTTTTTATTTATTTTCCTCAATGTTCACATATATTTCCATTGAAACCCAAGGTTCCCCTAATTGTTGCCATATCTGTTAAAGTGCAAACTCAATTATCTCATGATTCAGATATACACATCACAAAGATAGCTTATGGCTATTTTCAATTTCAGTTCAATATAAAATCCAGGCATCCCATTGTTTCATTTGATTTCCTAAAATAACTACACTTTCCAAACACATAAATCAATCTGCTCCACAGCTTCTTTGATATAGTGGAAGAGCTGTATTCAAAATATATCAGAGAAGCCCAAGTCAAATATTGGCATTATTTCAGTTTAATCACAAGCAATAATTTTTACATTTGTACATCTGTAGGGTAAGAATGTGAAAATTACTAATGTTCTTATGTTCAAAAGCTATTTTCCCATTCCTTAGATTTTTTTAAACAAGAAATTTTAACTTTCTTTTGTATTAATAAGTTATCTTTATTTTCTTCTGCCTTCTCCTTCCATATGCCTTATTGCCATTTTCGCTTATATGATGCAAGAATATGGAATAAACAGAGGATGTTAAAAAAAATCCTTTCCCTATCACAAGACAATAAATGTTCTCCTTCCATATGCTTCTGAATAACTTCCCACTACTCTGAGCAGGTACTTGGAATACCACTATGTTCCCAACTTTGTTTTATCTCATTGTTCTCTTTCATTTCTTATGCTAATAAAATACTTTATATGCTAAAGGAAAGCATCTATTTTTATGTGCATGAATATATATTTCTTCATATGCCCAAATATTGTTTTCTTCTCTTTTCTAAAAACTTGCTGAAACGTGTTTCTAATATCTTCAAATTCTACCTTTCTCTCATTTAATTATTTTGTCACAATCATTTAAAATAGATTGTTTATGCTGTACTTTTGATGTCTATCTATTTTCAAAATTCATTCATTTTAGATATTTTGAGATGAACTTGGCATCATGCTTTCTTTCAATTAGTCTAAAAGTCATTTCCGTAAGGGTTTTCAACCTGTTTTCATACATGAAAATATTTTTCCCCATCTCAAGGTCATAATAACAGAAGCTGCATCTCTATTTTTTTTAAGCATTCTTCCTTCTGAGCAAGTCTATAAAATGTAGGAGCAAGTTATTAAAACCGTAATATAATTTAAAGTCATGCTATTGCCCAGGAGAGTATTTTAAAAGATATGTTGCTGTAAGTCAGTTTACAAGTAATTTACAAGTATATATTATTACTCCAGGGTAAACATCTCATGTGTTTATATTTGACATAGAACATCTTAAAACCTGCATTTTTGCAATTCTGATATCATCATTAAGTCAGTAAATGATCAAGAAAAGAAAATATTGGAGAATATTCAGAATTGTTTAGAGGAAGAAAAGGAGGACTTTAAAAAGCAGAGCTGATGACTGCAATGAAGAACAAAAAACAGTGGTTAGACCATTTCTTCTAACCTTCCTAAATAAATGAAATTCCCAGAGATCATTCACAAGTGCTCCAGTCAGTTGCTCCTCGTGAGGATACTGCAAGACAATGGTTATGTGTGTGTGTGTCAGTGGTGGGTTTCAAATCCCATTTCAACTGGTACGGTTGGAATGGGGCCGGCGGCATCCTCATGGATGCGCACATGCATGCAGTGCATGCATGCATCTTAGTGCATCCGCAATGCTCCAGCTACTCCACGGAGTGTCATGCAGGTGCTGTATGCACCATGAGCGTGCGCGGCAGAGCAGAAGCTTTAAAACACAGGTAAGGCCTCGGGTGGGTGAGTGGGCCTCTGGAGCACCATACCGGAATGGGCAATCTGTTGTTTTTGAACCTTGAACCTCAAATTTGGATTGAAATTTATATCCTTTTATAATGGATCTAAAAAACATCTACACAAGCCTGTTAAACTGCTTTTTGAGATGTAAAATAATCAGACCAATCACTTCAGAATTCTTTCCACCTTCAACATAGCTGTACAATTTAATTGAGAAACAAACTGAAATCTTAACAAAAAATAACAAAATATGTACAATAAAAATAACCAAAAATGTACAATAAAATAGTTTATTAGTGTGTACACCCTTAAATTAATACTTTGTTGAAGCACCTTTTGATCTTATAACAGTATTCAGTCTTTTGGGGTTGGAGCCTATCTGCCTAGCACATCTTGCCTTGGGAATCTTTGCCCACTCTTCCTCACAAAAACTGCTCCAAATCTGTTAGATAGTGTGATGACTTCCCCGGACACTTCCCCAGATAACTCTCCTTATGTGAGTTCGGAGGAAGAGGAACCAGTTCCAGACCCGTCTAAAGGGGTGTTAGTCAATGGCTTCAAGCAGCTGTCAGAGAGGAATTTGTCTGAAGCAGAGCTCTGAGGTTTCAGATGGGGAAAGCATGCAGCTACAGCCAGTCAGTGATGAGGAAGAGGAACTTTCTTCTGCACCTGATCAAAGTACACATAGGGCAGAGAAAAGACAGGAGCAGAGAAGATCAGCCAGATTACTCATGAGGAGAAAGCCTCATTCTTCTTCATGGGCTGCACCAGAAGCTGGCTATTTAGCACAGCAGACAGATGGAATCAATGCTGGGAACACAGTTAGGAAATGCACCTCTGCATTTCCTAACTGTGTGTTTTCTGGTTGTTGTGATTCTTGCCTTGCTTTGGAATGATGCCTTGACTTGGATCATGCCTTGTGAACTTTGGACTTTTCTTGTCTTGCAGATTTAATTTTGCTTGGCGGGTTTATTTTGATTGGAAACTTTAAAGTGCTTGTGGATTCATTGATCATTGCTCTATGGATTAGAATTGGTCTGCTTGTAGCTGGGTTTTTGGAGAAGAGAGTTGTGGAGGAATATTAATAAACTAAACCATAGTTACATGTATGTGTGTGAGAGAGAGAGAGAGCGGAGGACAGCATGGATAATAACAGAATAACAGAGTTGGGAGGTTTTCTAATCCAACTGTCTGCTCAATCAGCACAGCATATCCTGTACCATTTTATACAAATGGCTGTCTAATCACTTTTTAAAAACCCCTAGTGAGAGTTTAAAAACCCCAATCTCTGGAGGCAAGTTGCTTCACTGATTAATTGTTCTTATGTCAAGAAATTTTCCTTAGTTCTAGGTTGCTTTTCTCCTTGATTAGTTTTCATCCATTGCTTCACGACCTGCCTTCAGTCAGTTTTGGGATTCAGTTTTTTTTACTACCGGTTCTGTGGGCATGGCTTGGTGGGCATGGCAGGGGAAGGCTGTTGTAAAATCTCCATTCTCTCCCCACTCCAGGGAAAGGTTACTGAAAAATCTCCATTTCCTTCTGATCAGCTGGGACTCAGGAGACAAGGAATAGATGGGAGTGGGGCCAGTCAGAGGTGGTATTTACCAGTTCTCAGAACTACTCAAAATTTCCACTACTGGTTCTCCAGAACTGGTCAGAACCTGCTGAATACCACCTCTGCTTCAAGTGCTTTGGAAAATAGGTTGACTGCCTCTTCTTTGTGGCAGCTTCTTAGATACTGGAAGATACTATCAATCTTCCCTAGTTCTCTTTGTTAGTTGAGACATTCTCAGTTCCTGCAGCTATTCTTCCATGTTTTAGCCTCCAATCCCCTAATCATCTTTGTTGCTCTTCTCTGCACTTTTTCCACTCAACAGCTTTTTCATATTGTAGTGATCAACACTATGCAATATCCCAAGTCATCAAGGCATCACTAGATCCATTTCACAATTTCTGCTTTTGAGCCAGGTACCACCTATTTTATACCTATGGTTTTGGTGTTTGTTTGTTTTTTGCCTAAGTGTAAACCCCTACTTTTCTTACCATCAAATCTCATTGGTCTGACAATGATCTGTTTTTGACAAGCCCATGTTGGCTTCTGGTTATAACTTTGCTTGTGATTGCAAGGACATTTCCTTGCAAGTTTTCCTTTGTAAGTCACTTTAATTAATTAATGACAACTATTTAGCATCAGTTTGAAAATGATTAATTAGTACTTCTGCCACATTCTTACTTCTAAAAGGATGTACATACTTATGCAATTACATTATTATAAGTTATTTTTTATTTTTATATTTCATTTTGCTTTTCAATTGAATTGTATAGCTAATATGTTTTGTTAAAGGTGGCAAAAATTCTGAAGTGTTTTATCTTGATCTGATTTTTTAACATCTTAAAAACCTGGGATTTTAACAGGGATGTGTAGACTTTTTATATTTGCTGTAATTTCAAATTACTGATCTTGGCTAATTTTTCATACACATAATATCTTGTTTTTTGAATAAATTTTGAAAACTTTGTGCTGTAAATAGCAATAACACTTAGCATTTAGACCTGTATACCACCTCACAGTGCTTCACAGCACTCTCTAAGCAGTTTACACTCAGCATATTGCCCCCAACAATCTGGGTCCCCATTTTACCAACCTTTGAAGGATGGAAGGTTGAGTCAACCTTGAGCTGATGAGACTTGAACTGCCAAACTTCAGGCAGACAGCAGTCAGCAGAAGTAGCCTGCAGTACTGCATTCTAACCACTGCACCACTGTGGCTCTTATATAACTAATTGCACATTGAAAACTGGCTGCAGTTTATTTTACACAGATAGCTAGAATAGATATTAAGAATTCCTGTGATCTAATCAGTGTGTGTCTATTGACTGTTACTCATTTTAAGAGATGAATAAGACCTGAATGAGCAGCTGTTTACTCTTTTTTAAATACCAATAGTAGAATTATACCAGTAATATACTTAAGGAGATTGAAATGAAATTTAAAGAGAAATATTTTAAGAAAGAGAAATAAAGCAATTGCGCATGTAACAATAAAAAGGTTTATTAAATTATTCTTATATTCTTTTCTTATAGGCCAGGAGATAGCAGAGGATTAAAGAATGAAAATAAATGTGGAAATGGAACCATTCTTTGTATCCTTCCATCAGTGACGTGCAGTCAGGGGAGGCAGGGGAGGCAGAGCCTCACCATTGTCATCATGAAAAGAAAAAAATGTAAAAGGAAAAAGGCTGAGGTAGTTGCTGCCAGAGTCACAGTGGATGACTGCTTAGTGCTTAACTGGTTTAAAAAGCCTCTAAAAAGTGCCCTCTACAGGAGGAGGCTGGAAAACCACGTGCTTCATTTAGTCTGACTTTATGATCACTCGAGCAGAGTTAAGCAAGGGTTAAAAGCCAAAAAATTCCTTATGTAGATGAGGCACATGGTTCACTTGCCTCTTCCTGTAGAGGACATTTTTTTAGAGGCTTTTTTAAACAGTTAAGCAGAGTCATCCATTGGGGACTCTGGCAGCAGCTAACCCAGCCTGACCTCAGCAGCTCTTGCCTTTTTCCTTTTACATTTTTACATTTTCATGATGGCAGGCAAGAGCAGAGTTGAAATCCTCTGTGATTGTGAAACAGCTGGAAAAGGTATGTGGGTCGGAGGGAGGGGGAGGAATAGCAGTTAGAATTCAAAATTAATGTAATTTGTAAGTAATTGTAAGTAATTTGTGTGTGTGTGTGTGTGTGTGTGTGCATGTGTTTATTTCTTCACTCAAACAAACTCTCTCTCAATTTGAGAGAGAGTTTGTTTGAGAGTGAAGAGAGGGAAGGGGGGAGAGGCAGGGAGGGCAGCCAATCAGCTTTCTTTCTCTGTGTCCACGGCAGCCCACCAGCAGAGGCGGGTCTTTTGCCCACCTCTGCTGGCAAGCTGCCACTTTCTTTCGCCCACAGCCGAGGTGGCACAGTGGTTAAATGCAGCACTGCAGGCTATTTCAGCTGACTGCAGTTCTGCAGTTCGGCTGTTCAAATCTCACCGGCTCAGGGTTGACTCAGCCTTCCATCCTTCCAAGGTGGGTAAAATGAGGACCCAGATTGTTGTTGGGGGCAATATGCTGACTCTGTAAACCGCTTAGAGAGGGCTGAAAGCCCTATGAAGCTTTATATAAGTCTAACTGCTATTGCTATTGCTATTGCTATTGCCCACTTCTGGGCAGTCCAGGTGAGCTGGCGGGCTGGCACTTTCTTTCTTTTGCCCAGAGGTGGCAGCTCGCCTGAGCTATGGAGCCACTATGTCCGACATAGAGGCGGGCAAAAGAAAGCCAGCGGCGGGCTGGCGCTTTCTTTCTTTTGCCCAGAGGCAGCGCTTTCTTCCCCGGCGGGTGGGCAGCATCAGAAGGTGGACTGAGAAGCCCAGCGGGCTGCTTTGTCTCGCATGGGGACTCGGGAGAGGGTGGCTGTGGTGGCGCTGCACTATCCAGGCAGGGGGTTGCCCAGAAAAAGCGTGTGGAAAAGCTTCCTCTTTCTGGTGTAGAAGCCAGAGACGCTGCAACCTCTTCAGCCACCGTTTTGCTCAGAGAGCGGCTGGACTTTCCACAGTAAAGGCGCTCCACCTCCACGCGGCCGAGAACCCGAAGTTTCTGCGGGAGAAGGGGGAGAGGCGGGAGAGGGCGCACTGCTAGGTGCGGCACCAAAGATGCCACTGCCTCAGAAAGCTGCTCTTCAAGAAAATGGGTTTGTTGCCCTTGTTTGGGATACCAGGCATCACCCTTCCCTCAGCCCCTTGGTTGCACGGGGGGGGGGGCGAGGAGAGGCAGCCTTCCTTCCAACCAGAGCCTTTCCTCACCCCTTCTTCCTTCACGCCTGGCCACTCTGAGGCGAGCTGCTGGTCAACGCGTGCGAGTAGAGGGAGGAGGGTTTTCTTAACTGCCTGGCAAAGGCACGAAGCTGAACCACCACCACCCCTCCCCTGCTGGCTTCCTGCCCTGCCACAGAAGGCACTTCCCAATGAGCGGTGTGTGACCCAGCCCGATGCGGAGCTGAAGCGCCTGTTAATGACCAGGTGGCTAATCCGAAGGGGAGAGGTGGGCCGGTGGCTGCGGCGTAGTGGGGACTCCTGTCCCCCAGGTGAGATCCCTCGCCCACCACACAGGCTCCCCCACTGGCTGAGCAGAGCTTCTTCATGAATTGCACCCTATAGCCCACCTTTTCTATAGGGCTTAGCCAGCTATGGATCCTGTTGTATTCCACAAACCCTGCTTCCTGTAATACAGGAGCCAGACAGGTTTTCCTGGGCAAAATGCCAGCCTGTCTACAGCTGGTTTCCTACAAGCACGCGATTCTGAAAGTTCCTTTTTTCCATGGTCCTATAATTCCTTGACTTTTAAGAGCTGAAGTGCACTTTTCACTTTAGTCCTAATATTGCTTCTCCTTTCCTGAGGGCCTCGGAGATGCTGGTTTCAACTTCTCGATGAACACTGCAAATTTTTAAAGGAGCCGGGTCATCCTTGCAACCCTGAGAAGGGTGCTCTGTTGCCCAAATCTGTTGCCCTGTAAACAGTTGGGTGACCACTCGTCTTCCCCATGGGAGAGAGCACGGGAGCCTGAAATGAGTCCTCTCTTGAGAGCAAAGAGTTGGGGAAAGCAATGTGTAGCTTCCTTGCCTCAATAAAACTACATTGAACCTTAAACACCTGTAAAGAAAGCACAGTAGAGAAAGCAAGCTCAGGCGGGGGAAAGAAAGTGCTTTAGGCTCAGGCAGGCAAAAGAAAGTGCTTCACTGACTAAAGCACTTTCTTTCGCTCGCCTGAACTCTGACAGGCGGGCAAAAGAAAGTGCTTTAGTCAGTGGGGCGTCATGGGAAGGAGAGTATGCCTGAGCATTCTCTCCTTTCCCCCAACACCCCATTGACTAAAGCGCTTTCTTTCGCCCGCCTGAGCTCTGCCGCTTCTTGGTAAACGCTCTGATGGGGCGCAGGAGTTCATGGCTTCCATGACAGCCATGGACTTGACCCAAGTAATCCGGGGTTCGACTCATTCAGCGGGTCACACACTTGACCTCGTATTCCTCTCGGAGCAGTGGAGGCGTGATCTAGAATTGAGGGGTATTAAGATCCTGTCCTTGTCATGGTCTGATCACTTCCTACTGAGGCTTGACTTTCGGAAACCAATCCCCCACTGTAGGGAGGAGGAACCGATTAGGTGGTTCCGCCCCAGATGCCTGATGGACCCTATGGGATTTCAGACGGCGCTTGGAGTGATACCTGATACTCTCGTCCACAGTCCAGTCGAGTCCTTAGTCGCTGCCTGGAATGCAGCGGCGACGGGGGCTCTAAACCTGATTGCGCCTTTGCGGCCTCTCCAAGGTAGAGGATCCAGGAGAGCTTCTTGGTTTACCAAGGAACTCCGGGAGATGAAGCGCCAAAAGATACTTCTAGAGCGCCGCTGGAGGGCCAGTAAGTCTGAGTCAGACCGAGCACTGATGAGAGTGGCAATACGGGCGGCGAAATGTTCGCATTTTACCGCTCTTATTGTGTCCGCTGAATCGTGCCCAGCCGCCTTGTTTAGGATAACCCGCTCCCTCCTGAAAGGGAAGGACACGGATGAACCTTTGCAAGGTAGAGCTGAGGAATTTGTTCAGTATTTAACAGATAAAGTCGCTCAGATTCGGACAGACCTGGACTCCAATTGCACGGTACAAGCCGAGGTACCAGGGGAAGGTCTTGAGTGGAGTTTATGGATTGAGTTTCAACTTGTCACGCCTGAGGAAGTGGACAAGGCCATGGGAGCAGTGAGCGCCTCCACTTGTATACTGGACCCGTGCCCTTCCTGGCTGGTTTCGACCAGCAGGGAGGTAACGCGCGGCTGGATCCAGATGATAATTAACACCTGTCTCCGGGAGGGATCCTTCCCGCTCCTCTTAAAGGATGCGGTGGTGAGACCCCTCCTGAAGAAACCGTCTCTGGACCCAGCCATTTTGAGCAACTATCGTCTGGTCTCCAACCTCCCCTTTGTAGGGAAGGTTGTTGAGAAAGTGGTGGCCTCTCAACTCTGACGGTCCTTGGATGAAACCGATTATCTGGATTCCTTTCAGTCCGGTTTCAGGCCTGGCTACAGCACGGAAACTGCTTTGGTCGCGCTGATCGATGATCTCTGGCGAGCCAGGAATAGGGGTCAGTCCTCTATCCTAGTGCTCCTTGTCTTCTCAGCGGCCTTCGATAACATCGACCATAGTATCCTTCTGCGACAGTTACGAGAGGTGGGAGTGGGAGGCACCGTTCTTCGGTGGTTCTCCTCCTACCTCTCAGACAGGTCACAGTCAGTGTTGGTCGGAGGACAGAGGTCTACCCCGAGTCCCCTCAGTTATGGGGTGCCACAGGGCTCGGTCCTGTCCCCCCTCCTATTTAACATCTACATGAAGCCGCTGGGTGAGATCATACGGTGGCACGGGATTAAATACCACCAATACACGGACGATACACAATTGTATCTGTCCGCCCTGTGCCAACTCAGTGAAGCAGTAGAAGTGATGGACCAGTGCCTGGAGGCTGTCAGGGTCTGGATGGGAACGAACAAGCTTGCACTCAATCCCGACAAGACCGAATGGCTATTGATGTTCCCTCCCAAAGATTGGCTAATTATTTCATCTCTCAGTCTGGGGGTGAAATTATACGCCCCTCAGAGAGGGTTTGCAATTTGGGAGTCCTCCTGGATCCACAGCTGACTTTAGATCACCGGTTATCGGCTGTGACCAGGGGGGTCTTTGCCCAGGTTCACCTGGTGCACCAATTGCAACCTTATCTGGACCGGGAGGCACTTCAGATAGTCACTCACGCCCGCATGACCTCAAGACTGGACTACTGTAATGCACTTTACATGGGGCTGCCCTTGAAAAGTGTTCGAAGACTTCAGCTAGTCCAGAATGCAGCCGCGGGAGCGATTGTGAGTGCACCTACATTATACCTATCCTCCACGAGCTGCACTGGCTGCCCATTGGTCTCCGGACTCGCTTCAAGGTGCTAGTTGATTCTTATAAAGCCCTACATGGCATCGGACCTGGGTACCTGAGAGACCGCCTCCTGCCAATTACCTCCCAAAGACCAATTTGATCGCACAGGCTTGGTCTTCTCCAGGTTCCATCTGCCAGCCAATGCCGGCTGGCGACCCCCCGGGGGAGAGCCTTCTCTGTTGCTGCTCTGGCCCTCTGGAATGAGCTCCCCGTGCAGATCTGGACCCTTACTACCCTCCCGGCTTTCCGTAAAGCTACTAAGTCCTGGCTGTTCCGGCAGGCTGGGGGCTGTTAAAGCACCCAGCCCCGTCTTAATTGTGACTATTGTGGATTTTAAAATTGTTGTATTGTCTTATTTATTCCCTCCCCTGTTTATTGTGAGCCGCCCGGAGTCCTTCGGGAGTGGGCAGCATACAAAACCAATAAACCTAACCTAAGTCTAGAATTTACAGACTCCTGGTTTTAAGCCAGCACCTTCACCACTACACCAAAGGTTTTCATTAAATATTCAGAATGTATTCCCAAACCTGGGAATTAGTTAACCAAACTTAACCGTGATGCCTTTCTAAATCTTTCAAGTAACCATAAGTAACCCATTTATTCTTTACTTTGAAAATATCCCTGCAACACAATTAAATATTTTCTAGCTGTATAAATTCCAAATGTGAGGTCTCTATTTTTTTAATAAGTTGTTTATTAAATTTCAAAGTTAAACATAAAAATACAATCTAATATAAAAGTGAAAAGGGAAAGGGAATAACAAAATAAATTAAAAGTTAAAAAGAATTTTAAAAATACTGACCTCTGATTTTCTTAGTCTTTAAGATAATAACAGTAAAACAATTTCTCTCTAAATTTAAATTAAAAATACTAATATTTTAAAATACTAATAATCAATATTTTAAAATACCAAAATACTTAATTTTAATCTAATAAATTAACAGTCATAGAATATTGCCTAATACAGAATTATATATACTTTTAAGAGAGATTTGGTTGCTTTTGGGGACCCATATTTAAAAGTATACATTTTATTTTTGAAAAACTTTGCCTTTGAGTGGATAAAGGAGTATTCTTAGAACAATACCAAAAGTGATTTGGAAGCCATTTTGAATCCCATTAACTGCTCTTTTGACTTTCAAAGTCATTCCTAAATATTCTTCCTGAGTCTTTCTCACTTTCCTCCTGTATGCATCCAAAGGTAATATGAACAGCTAATAAAGCAGCCATTTGGAATCAACAGGGATACATAAGGTGACCAGATTTTCAGATTGGTAAAGAGGGACACCGTTGACCGGGGGGGGGGGGCTTGATTAAAAATTTTATACGGAGCAACAAAAATTTTCATACAACGCAAAAATAGTATTGTAATATTTTTTTTATTTCAACATAACTACAATTTACAAATATAAATTGTAACTATTGGCAAACATTAAAATTTTGATCACGTGACCATGAGAATGCTGCAACGGTCGCTAAGTGTGAAAATGGTCGCTAAGTGTGAAAAATGGTCATCAGTCACTTTTTTCAATGCCATTGTAACTTTGGTCACTAAGCCCATTATACCACCTTTCTTGCCACAGTTCTTAAGTGAATAACTGCAGCTGATAAGTTAGTAACATAAGTGAATCTGGTTTCCCCATTTGACTTTGTCAAAAGGTCACAAAAAGCAATTACATGACCCCAGGACCCTGAAACCATCATAAATATGAATCTGTTGCCAAACATCAAAATTTTGATCGCGTGACCATGAGAATACTGCAACAGTCGCTAAGTGTGAAAATGGTCGCTAAGTGTGAAAAATGGTCATCAGTCACTTTTTTCAATGCCATTGTAACTTTGGTCACTAAACAGCCATGTTCCTGACTTAACAACCACAATGATTCACTTAATGTGGCAATAAAAGGTCACAAAATGAGGCAAAAATCATTTAATAAACGTCTCTCTTGACCTGGCTTGGCTCCCGCTTTCAACGATCGAATGGAGAAGCGAAGAGACAGGAGAGACGAAGCGGGAGCCAAGCCAGGTCATTCCTTCCAAGAGGCAAGTTTCCCATTGAATGATTCGCTGCCCTAGACCCTGTGCAGTCCCTCTCGTCTGGCCAGAATGCCAGCGAGAGTGTTGGGCTGAAGGAAGGAAGGATACACACACTCGCGTTCTCCTCCTCCCTCCCTCCCTCTCTCTCTCTCAAATGGCAAATGCGAGCAGCCGCTACTGGGAGCCCATCCCATGCCTTCTCCCAACCCCACACCCGTTCTCTTAGCTGCTATCTGCCTTGTGATTGCTGTTTCCTCTCCTATTATCGTGGAAGCCGTCTCATGGGGGGGGAAGCAGGCCTTTTTCCATTTCAAGGAGCTGCCGCTTCTTCCACCGCCTCCTTCCCCCCACCTCTTAGAAGTCCAGCCAGCTGCCCGCCAAGCTCTCCGCGGAGACTCACCCAGAGTTTTCACCGCAATTTGCCTGGTGAGAGGAGGCGGCAGGTTGATGCAGACCAAATCCACATCCTGGTGCAGCTGGTATAGAAGGGAATGCTCATCTCCTTGGCCAGTTCTTCCACCTCTTCCTGAGTGCGGCCCCAAAGTGCCTTGACCGTGAAGCCCTCATCCTTTAGAAGTGGGATGATGACCCGGGCGATCAGGCTGGTGCCGAACACGCCCACCCCGGGCAGCATGGCTGTTGAGCTGCTGCTGCTTCTGCCTGCTTCCCTCCACACTCACCTTTTTCCTTCCCTTCCTCCTCCTTCTCCTCGCTGCGATCTGGATGCCCGACACGCCTTCCTTTCCTCCGCATTCGGCCCTTTCGCGTGGAGCCTCAAGATTATGAGCAATGCAGGATTGGTACGCTAACTGCTGCTTCTGCTGCTGCTGCTGCTGCTGCCGCTGCCCCTCCATAGCCGGGTCATCCCAAGCGGATTCCTTGAATGCCCACGTGTGTGTGCCACGCAGCTAGGCGCAGAGCTCCGGGTCATGCACGTTTGCAAGTGCACTCAAGGAAAGCATTGTAGCGCACACGGGATGAACCTACAGAGGACGGAAAAGCGGCGGCAGGCATACATCTGGGAAGGAAACCCCGCTTTCTTTTAAGTGCACGAAAGTGGTGCACGTACCACACAAAGCTTAGGGCCGTCTGAGAATCTCCAGACTTAAAAGCTGAGGCTTGCAAAAACATGGCAAAGAAAAGCGGCAGGCCGACGATGCCCGTCCCCGGATTGACACAATCTCCTCCATCCAAGGCTCGCCAACCCCCGCACCGAAAAGAAGTGGAAGAAGTTGGGGCGATAAAATGCCGGGGGGAGGGGGGGCGTTGGTAGGAATCCTATATGCTCTTTCCTGCAGGAAGGTGGGCGGTAAATGCCGTTCCTCCCCCTCCCCCGACGCTTGCAGTGGCGAAGGCTGTTTCATGTTGCTGCTGTTGCAGTTTTTCTGGTCCGAGGCAGAAGCTGCCTGCCTAAGGTGCCCAGATTATAACACGGGGCGACTGACGATAGTTTGAGTGGGCGCGGCCGGCGCAAACTACCGTCAGTCGCCCCGTGCTCAAAAGAAGTCCGGGGAGAGTAGGTGTTGGGCAGGAAGGCTTCTGGTGGTTCCCGGGCGGCGATCCCACCACCATCCGCTAGCGGCTCTACCCACCCGGACGCCCAAAGCCTCCCCGCCCGCCCAGGGTGAGTCAGCTGTAGTGCAGCGGGTGGTGATCTCACCACCATCCACTCACGGCTCGTCTTCCCGCCCAGACGCCCAAAGCCTCCCAGTTCGCCCGGGGCGAGTCAGCTGCAGTGCAGCGGGCAGCGATCTCACCACCATACGCTCACGGCTCTTCCTGCCCGGACGCCCAAAGCCTCCCAGCCCACCCGGGGCAAGTCAGCTGCAGTGCAGCGGGCGGCGATCCCACCACCATTCACTTGCGGCTGTTCCCGCCCGGACGCCCAAAGCCTCCCAGCCCGCCCGGGGCGAGTCAGCTGCAGTGCAGCGGGCGGCGATGCCACCACCATCTGCCCGCTCACTCGTTTCGCTACCCCGCCCGTCACTTACTCTGGGTGAGTTCGGAGAAGTGGCGGCCCCAGGAGTCAGGAGAGCCGGGACAGGCTGGGAAGCGGATGGACCTGGAGGGGTCCCATGGAGGAGTCTCCGGCCGCTGCGCTCGCCTCGCCCGCCGGCCCCCGAAGTGCGTGATGGATGCTTTGGCGGAGAGGCGCCGCTTCCAGACCCCGCCGAGGGCCACACACAGGTGGCTCTTTTCGGAGAGGCGGAGGCTTTCCAATGGCTTGTCCGGAAGTGGGGCTGGAAAGGCGAGCTCACTCCCCCGCCCATCCGCCCGCCCGCTCACTCGCTACGCTACCCCATCCATGCGAGCGGCAGATCAAAAAAGGCGCCAAAATTAAAAAGCGGGATCTTTTGGGAACAGCCCGGGACGCGGGAAAAATTATGACAAAGCATGCCTGTCCCGCCAAATGCGGGATGTCTGGTCACCCTAGGGATACATTTCATGGTGAATCTTTCAAATGATGCAACGGCTTTAATACTTGCTTCACTTGCACTACTGTTTCACTGCACTACTACTGGGAATACTGTATTTCTTGAAGGTTTTGAACAATCTTAGAACTCAGGAGAAATTTCCTGACAGTTATAACAATCAATCAGTGGAACAACTTGGCTCCACAAGTTGTGAATGCTCCAACTCTGGAAGTTTTCAAGAAGATGTTGGATAACCATTTGTCTGAAATTAAAAGAGAATTTGAAAACTAGACAGATTCTTTGGGTATTAAAAATTTCTTTACCATGTGGAATGGGAAAAACGAATGATTACCCTGAAGATGAGTTGTTCTGTTTGCTTCACCTAACTAACAAATAGGATATTGGTATCAATACCCCCTTTGGGGAGGTAAATGAGTAATGAATGTCATGTCTCTGTTTTGGGAGATTGTGTACGAGGCCTACATGACACAGGAAAAGGGTCTACATGACACAGGAAATGGATCTACATGACACAGGAAAGCCAGGTATTTGGGGATGATCGATAAGCTGGCTAAGAGTATAAAAGACTGTAAACAACTGCCCTTCAGGGTTCAGATTTTGTTTCATCAACCGTTCCTGAACCTTTGCGCAAATAAACCTCTCCCTCTGACAAAGAGCTGGTCTTGTCTCATTTTCTGCTACAAAATGTAAGGTGACCAGATTTTCAGATTGGTAAAGAGGGACACCTTTGACCCCGGGGGGGGGGGGGGGCTTGATTGAAAATTTTATATTTTGTCAAAAGGTCACCCCAGGACACTGAAACCAGCATAAATACGAATCTGTTGCCAAAATTTTGATCACGTGACCATGAGGATGCTGCAACGGTTGCTAAGTGTGAAAAATGGTCGCAACGGTCGCTAAGTGTGAAAAATGGTAATCAGTCACTTTTTTCAATGCCATTGTAACTTTAGTCACTAAATGTTTTCCACCTCCTCGAGACACCTCACTTCTTCCTTCATTCCTCTTGCTTATCTACCTTCACCTTATCCGTCTTCTGCTCTTTCCCTCTCTTCCTTCCTTTCTCCTTCCATCCTCTCTTCTTTCCTCATTCACTCCCTTCCTCATTTTCTCTTCCTTCCTCCTACCATTTTTTCAGCTTCATTTCTTCTGCCTATCTACCTTCTCTGTCTTTCTGCTCTTTCCATTTCTCTCTTCCTCTTCGCTTCTGTTCCTTCCTCCTTCCATCCTTTCACCTTCCCTCCTTCCTATTTCTTCCTTCTTCCTTCCTTCTGCCTATCTACCTTCACCTTCTCTGTCTTTCTGCTCTTTCCCTGTCTTGTTTCCCTAAAATCTTGTGGCTCATCTTAACTCAAAGTGTTCTCTCTTCCTTCCAGCCCATTTTTCTTTTCTTTTTTTAAGTTTACAAAGTAATTTTCACCAACTCAGTGGAAAAAAGAAAACAGACAGCCCTCTGTCTCAATACACACATTCAAATAGAGAGAAGTTCCCTAAGGATGTGCTCTCCAGCACAAGTCCCAAAGCTTGGAAGAGTAAACCTCTGGTTCCAGTGAATGATACAGATTGTATTCAGGCAGTTCTCTGTTCCCCAAAAAAATAATCTTGCAACGGGTCAGCTTTAAAACATCCCCACCCCTAATTGAGATACACTGGACAAAGGTCTCTTAAGAATGGGGTGTGTGTGTGTGAAGGAGAGAGAGAAAGGAAGAGTGAGAGTGATTGTGAGTGGTGTGTGTATGTGAGACAGAGAATGACTGAGTGTGTTTGTGTGTGAGAGAGAGAAAGGAAGTTGAGCGTGAGTGGGGTGTTTGTGTGTGTGAAAGAGAATATGATTGAGTGTGTGTTTGTGTGTGTGAGAGAGAGAGGAAGATGAATACCTGCCCTGAAAAGGGAGCATCCTCCGAAGAGAGCAAACACGCCCTTTGCGGGCAGGAGGCGGTGAGTGCTGCTTCCCCAAGGAAACTGCGTGCCTTATCTTGCAACAGCCGGAAAGCTCTGCCACCTGTCCGGCCAGTTACCAAGATTTAGGCGGCTCCCCACAAGCGAGGACGGGCCTGCCGTCTTAAGTAAGGGCGAGAACCGGGCTCGCCCTGCGCAGCTCCTGAAGACAGTTTGCGAGCCAAGCCTTTCCTTAGAGGATCTCCTGCAAGAGCCGCTCGGTGAGGGATCTGCTTAGGTGGCTGGATCCGGGGTGAACAGGAGGCTGGGGTGGGCACAGAGGCGCGAGTGGAGGGCGGAGAAGAGCAGCACCATCGTCGCCTTTGCTCTTTCTCCCGCCTTTCCCTCCCGTTGGCTGCCAGCCGGAGAAGGTGGAACCGGGGGCTGGGCAGAGAAAGGAGGCTGGGAAAGCTGCCCCGGACGGTTTTCTCGCACACAGGACCGGTGCTGCCCAGGACGGCAAGGGATCTGCTTAGGTGGCTGGATCCAGGGTGAATGGGAGGCTGGGGTGGGCACGGAGGCACGAGTGGAGGGCGGAGAAGAGTAGCGCCATCGTTGCCTTCGCTCTTTCTCCCGCCTTTCCCTCCCATTGGCTGCCAGCCGGAGGAGGTGGAACCGGGGGCTGGGCAGAGAAAGGAGGCTGGGAAAGCTGCCCCGGACGGTTTTCTCGCACACAGGACCGGTGCTGCCCAGGACGGCAAGGGATCTGCTTAGGTGGCTGGATCCAGGGTGAATGGGAGGCTGGGGTGGGCACGGAGGCACGAGTGGAGGGCGGAGAAGAGTAGCGCCATCGTTGCCTTCGCTCTTTCTCCCGCCTTTCCCTCCCATTGGCTGCCAGCCGGAGGAGGTGGAACCGGGGCGCGGGCAGAGAAAGGAGGCTGGGAAAGCTGCCCCGGAAGGTTTTCTCGCACACAGGACCGGTGCAACCTGGGAGACACAGGGAAAGGCACCCGCTCACCAGTCCGCCCACCCACCCTTGGGCTCCAGGGGCAGCACCTCCCCAGTGCCTTCCTTCGTGCCCTGCAGAGTTTCTCGCATACAGGATGGGCGCGACCTGGGAGACACAGGGAAAACTCCGCAGGGTGCGAAGGAAGCAGTGCGGCAGCGGCGGAGCTGGGAAGGTGCTGCCTCCGGAGCCCAAGGGTGAGTGGGCTGGCACGGGCTGGCAAGCGGGCGCCTTTCTCGCACACAGGGAAGGGGATGAGGGCGGCAGCGGCTGCACTAACCCTGCGCAGGTTACTAAAGGCCCTCAGCAGCAGCAGCAGCAGCCGCCAACCTCGCATGACGGTACTTGGGGGCGCTGCGGAAGCCCTGCCAAAGCGCCTCTTTCCCAGCTCGGACAGGATGAGCAGCGAGCGGAGCCTCATTTAAAACGATGGCCGTGGCCGCTCGTTCGCTCCGCCGCTCTTGCATGGAGGTCTAAGGAGGCAGAGGGGTGGGAGGGGCGCGAAGGAACCAGCATGGCGGCGCTTGGTGAGCAGGCGCCTTTCTCGCACACAGAGAAGGGGAGGAGGGCGGTGGCGGCTGTTTCACTAACCCCGCGCAGGTTACTAATTCCCGGTTTACTCACCAGTGAAGCAGCAAAACAAAGCAAACGGCCACAAAGGCAAAATGAAATGGAGACTCCTGCAACTCATGTGGCGTGCTAAGCGGACTCCAGCCAATCAGTGAGCTGGCTGGGGTGGAAAACTTTAAGCACGCCGTGTTTTCCATCCCAGCCAGCTCACTGATTGGCTGGAGTCCAGGCCAATCAGTGAGCGGCAGGCTGGGCTGGCTTAGATTTTTAGTGTAGATAGAATAGATGGGGGATCGGAACGAGCGAGCTAGCGGCAGCTGATGATGGGCGGGGGAGCCAGCGAGCGCCAAAATAAAGCGGGGTTTTTTGAGAACCGGGCTGGACGCGGGAAAAATGATGAAAAGTCATGCCTGTCCCGCCAGATGCGGGACGTCTGGTCACCCTAACAAAATGGTATATGATTTCCTGCCTGGGTAGGGGGTTGAACTAGAAGACCTCTAAAGTCCCTTCCAACTCTGTTATTCTATTCTATTCTATCCTAATAATTTATGTGATGGCTGAATATAATCCTTCCCTATGATAACATTTCTACATGATGCTATCCCCTTCCCTATTATCCTTTCACATGGCTAATGATTTGGTTGCATGCTTATTTTACTGATGACAAAATGCTGCTATTTTTTTATCTGCATTCCAACTAACTGAATAACTTTTTTCACCAACTTGGAAAAAATATATGTTGTCTTTTGCTTTGCTGCAATGTTTTCTTCATAGCAGCATGTTCTAGAGAAATGCAGCATATTAGCCACTGTTGCCTTGACAATGAAGAAACATTTCTACTTTCCTAGAGATTTGCTTTGCTTTCATACTTTCTGAAAGTATATTTCATAAACATACAGAAAGTCTGTAGTAAATACTAGGCCACAAAATCCCTGTCAACCATCCTTTGTTCCAAGGGTACTCCAACTTCCATTAAAACAGCAGCTCCATTAGCAATAATAAAACCCAAAGAAATAATTAAATGGAGAAATCAAAGAGGCTAAATCCCTCATTAGATTTTTTAATGTTATGAGAAGTTCCTTGAAGAGGTAATCTGTTGTTTCACAAATGATTTCATTAAGCAGATATTCATTTTATTTTTTTGCTTAGCAGTTGACAAAAAAAATATGGTTAAAAAGTTTTTCTTCTATTGAGGCCAAATTTAATAGTGTACTTTTATGCAAATTTAATCATTTACTAGTTACTGGGAGTTGCCTCCCTCTTTTAATGAATATCAAGCACCTTTTAGTCACTGCATTCTACTACTAAAGTGTTTTGCCTTCCTGACTTTGCATTTTTTTTATTATGATACCTTCTTGTTCCCATACAATGCTTTTTGAAAGAAAACCTTCAGTAATTAATTTCTGCCTAACTAAATCTGATTCTAATTTGACTCCTGGTATTCACTTTGACTCTTTTTCAGGCAGTTGTTATGAGTGTGAGGAGTAGTTTGAACGGCAAATGCATTTAATTTCTTTTTATCAGCATGAGAACAGACCTCGATGCAACACAAAACATATAGAACACATAATTTGTTGACTGTAGATTTGTGAATATTTTGAAGTATTTTATAACAGACACAAGACAGTCAACTCAAGTATATGAGGTAAATTCTGCAGTTTTTTTTAAATTCTGTATCAAATACAATCAATGCTGACTGTATCAAAAAAGTATATTTCTTTAATAGTGCTCCATAAGTTATTTTCTTTTTCATGTAGGGATAACATTTGTGTGTGGGATTTAGCTTTTCAGATGGGCATTTTGAAGAAAATATATAACTAAATACAAGTGAGAATATGAAAAAAGCAGTAAAAAGAATATAATACATATAATAAACCAGGAATTGTAAAATGGCATGGGTGGTGTTATAGCTTTAGTTATGGATAAGTTGATATATATTAGGCTGACCATGCTTTTTGTTATTCATTGGGGCTGTTTGGTTATTTTATGTTCACTGATGATTCTTTGCCAATTAACATTATAAATATGTTTTTCCAAAGCCTAGAGAGAAAATTACTGTATTTTTCAGTATATAAGATGCACTTCCCCCACAAAGGTAGAAATGTCTGTCCATCTTATATAGCAAATGTTGCCGAAGCCCCACCCACCTGCCAGCCCTCACCCTTCGGCTTCTGCCTCCCAATAATTTGCCTCCTTGCAGCAAACAGCAAACAGCCTGCTCAGCTTCAGCACAGCCTGATTTAGCATGAGAAACTGATGGTTGGGTCTGCCTCCTGGAATACTGCCTATCAGCTATTCTAGCTGTGGGGATCACCACCGCCCATCACTGCTGTCACTGCTGCCACCTATCACCACCTCTGTGTGCCCCATTTTCAGCCCATTTCAGGTGGCAGGCATTCCCCCTGCCACTGCCTATCCCGACCACCTGGAACGGGCCAAAAATGGGATGTGCAGAGGCTGAAAATGTGACACGCGGAGGCGGAGATAGGTGGCAGCAGCAATGGGCAACCCCCGCAGCCTGGAACAGCTGATAGGTGGTAATCCGGGAGGCAGATCCAAATGCCAATCAGCTGCTCATGCTAATTCAGGCTGTGCTGAAGCTGACCAGGATGTTTTCTGTTTGCTGCAGGGAGGTAAATTGCTGTGAGGAGAGGCAGATTTTTTTTTCTTTTTTTCCTCCCCAAACGCTAGGTACATCTTATAGTCTAGAGCATCTTATAGTCCTAAAAATACAGTAAGTGTAAATCACAGAAACTTGTAGACATTTGGTGCCATGTACACCATGTACATTCATGGGAAACCTTCTGCCTTTGAATTTTCAGGCACAAATCAAAGATGAATAATCATGAAAATGCTGACTCAGGTGAGAGTAATTTACTTAAGTCTGTCATTATCATTAGAAATCTGTGGAACAATTCAGTGAAAATCTCAAACACTGTCAACTGATATTCATTTTAAAATTCACCTGTTTGGAGGAAAGAGAGGGGGAGGGGGAGGGGGAGAGGGGGAGAGGAGGGGAGGGAGGGGGAGGGGAGGGAGGGGGAGGGAAGGAGAGAGGGGGAGGGGAAGGGAGAGAGGAGAAGGGAAAGGGAGGGAGAGAGAGAGAGAGAGAAAGTGACAGTTCTTTCTAATCCAATATCAAGTAACAATGGATAGCCAAAATAATTATATTAACTTTCAAAAACTGTAAAATAATTCAGAATTCTTCCATTGGTGTTTCCTTTCCTTGTGCCATCCCAGTTGGACACAGTATGAAGCTTCTGTGATAATGTTCAGTAATCTGAGATGCTGGGGAAATGATCAATGATGGTCATGTGAAACACAAAGAGTCAAATATACAGTACATGTGATTATTAGCCACACATTCTCTTTCTTTTGAATTTTTTGAGAGTAATTATTTCAGAGACAGTTCCTTTTTCATGGTATATAAACCTATATAAATATGTTTTTAAGTATTTCCAGTTCTGGAAATTGTTAATTAATGAACTCTGCATATTTTGTTTGGTCACAAATGAACACAAGTCACACTGGTTCAAACTCCTTTCTAGTTCCATATCCATTTTCCAATCAACTATCTGTAAAAATATCCCTAGCAGACATTTTCACAGCAACCGGCATTTAGAGGCATTCTATTACTGGTATATCAAGAGCAAATAGGGATTGATAATGGTGCACTTTTTCTACTTATAAAATAAAAAAATACCCTTAAATCAGGCGTAGGTGTTTTTGCTGTTTGCATTCCTGAAATTAAGAGCAGTGAGTATGTAAAAATAACAAGAGCCCAAGACAACTAAGTAAAAGTACAAGATCACAGACAAGTTTCATTGATCAGTGATAAGAATAGCCCAAATCCCTCATCATAGCATGATCTTCCATGAGAACAATGGAGCTAGTGGAGAAGATAGCAGCAAAAAAGAAGCTAACAGGAGTTAGGAAGATGGCCATTCATGAAAAGTGTGACAAATGGGGACACATGTTCTTGTTAGTCTGAAAAGGTTCTACTAAACTCCTTCTGGTGTTTGATTACCATAGAGTAAATGCCCCTCCTCCTATAGCTTATATATTTATATATACAAACATTTATATATTTATAAACATTATGAAGCCATGAAACATTTGTGCCATTGTGCAATGCCATCAGGTTCCAAATGGCCTAACTAATTTAAAGATGGCATAAATCCTAACTCAAATTTGGAAATTCTATTCATCTCTCATAAATGAATGAATTGATGCTATCATGTGACGATAATGTGCAGACAATATTGTCATCTGTCACTCAAGCTTTTGTTGTTAAATCATTTCCCAGGACAGTAGAAATAAAGAATTGGAATTATGTTCATTTTTAAATTGGAATTACACCATAGTGGTATGCCACATACAACTACTGATCATACTTTAGTACCATATCTTTTCCTTTTTAAACAATGTCTACAACCTGTTTTAAAATCTTCTCTACTTGTAGACTAATTAGTCCTCTTTATTCATCTGTGAGAAATAATCTTATTGGTTTCCATAAAAGGATTTAATCTTACCTTAATATTGAAAAAAATAAAATCCAGTTATCCTAAATAACTTTAGAATATTTCAATGTGCATCAGCATTTCTCATATGTATTGATAAAACAATTAAAGAAAAGGCTGGTTATTCAAATGTTAATGTTTTCCTATAGTGACTGAATAAAAATGTAAAAATTGCTTTGTTCTACTTGGTTGATTACTTTAAGGTAATTCATATGACCTTCTTAGTTTCAGTCAGGCTATATCAAAAATATTACAGAGTATTTATGTGCTTGGTGACGCTTGAAATACAAACCTACAGCTTGATGAAGCAGCAAACTAACATGAGATTGGCCCTTTTTGTGGATAAGATTGGCAAGGAGGCCTGAAGGATAGAAGAAATTAAACATTTTTATCCGCTAGAAGAAAAGAGAAAATGTGCAACATTTTGAAGGTATCATTTCTTGTTTCCCTTATTGAGTGACAAAACATACAAGACTATTTCAAACTTTCCTCTTGAATTGTATACATTTTTTAAAAATGGCACAACCCTGATCCATATATACATTTGATTCATATATACATTTGATTCTATATGCAATAGCACATAGACATATACCACTTCATAGTGCTTTTATAGCCCTCTCTAAGTGGTTTACAGAGTCAGCATATTGTCTTCAACAATCTGGGTCCTCATTTTAGCCACCTCAGAAGGATGGAAGGCTGAGTCAATCTTGAGCCTGATTAGATTTGAACTGCCGAACTGCAGCTAGCAGTCAGCTGAAGTAGCCTGCAGTACTGCACTCTAACCACTGCGCCACCATGGAGTGGATTAAGATTTCAGGTTTGTTGAGTTTCTATAGCAACTTCCAAATTTAATATATTGTCATATTGGACAACATAAATTAAAATGACTACCACAGTGAGACAAATTCTTAGCTACTATCTAGCAATCATTTGGTGAACAGGTTGAGAGTTCTTTCAAAATGTCAAGGGAAAAAATTGGTAGGAAGAGCACCCAGACTGTCAAACACTACCTTAGCTGTAATATTCTGTATAGCAATTGGATGGATTTGCCTATTATTGGTGATATTCAAATTTCAGCCAGAGAAAACTACTAATTATATTCTTTGTCGAATATTCTGTATAGCAATTGGATGGATTTGCCTATTATTGGTGATATTCAAATTTCAGCCAGAGAAAACTACTAATTATATTCTTTGTCGAATAGCAGAATAGCTGGACCAGAGAATAACTGGAGTGCCTCCTGACTCCAGGATGAGAGGCAAACAGGGAAAAAATGATTATGTGGATGTTGGACAAGATTATTGGGAGACACAGCCTCAATATGAATTTCAAAAGAAATTCAGACCTTATTAAAAATCATTGATTTGTACAGAGCTATAAAAGATGAAAATAATGTGGTATGAAACTGAGAAGAGCCCAACCCTATTGCTCCTGAGAAATATGAGGGTTTTTTTCTTTCTACCCCATATCTTGTTTACTTGTACTGAATCTACAAAATAAAATACTGCATGTTTTCACTATGTAATAAATCAAAATCTGAGCAATTTTGAAAAAAAATGCAAGATTTGGGATTAAGTTTGAAATTACTGGTTTTTGTTCCAAACTTTGAAATAACTTTAACGCTTTATACAGCCAATCCAGGCTTTGCACCGAATATAAAAGTTAAAGAGCTTCTTCCAATTTTAAACAAACCTTTCAATCTATTCTATTATATTAGAAGATAGAAGAAGAGAGAGAGAGAATTCATTTCATACAGAGCAAATCAACAATGCTACTTTTAAAGCCTGTTTTTATGTCTTTCAGGAAAGGGGCTACTTAGTAAATTATCTAATTTTCCACTTGTCTGCTAAAAGGGTCATGGTGCCGACTTATCTACCATTAGCAAACCAAGATGATGGTTTAACACAATGACCTGATATTAAAAGTGTGATTGACAAAAGTGATCCTTCATATCCATCCACATTTTTTGGGAGAACCAAAATTAGTCATTTCAAGAAGATGATTTTTTTTCATAGGTTCCAGCTGATGCATTTCAAAAATCACACTTTTTGAGAGTGTTATAAATCTTTCTGGAGTAAAGATCATTAAATTCAATCTTTTTTTCCTTTCTTAAAGGATTGGATACATAGGCCATGTTGTTGAATTCTTTCTTGTCCATAGCTTAAGTAATTATTTGGAATAGAAGCAAAAGGATAGACAAAGTTCTTTTCTTTTTCTTCCCTTTTTTCTTTCTTTCTCATTCACAGACAATTAATTATTAATCATAAATTAATATTTCAACATTTAATGAATTAAGCAATGATTAAAAAGTTGTAAGCACTGATTATTTTTAAGAATTCTAGAGTAATCACTATCTTTACTTAGGGACTTCAATATAAAGAGTTGACAGTATTTGCAAAAGATTGGAAAGGTTTATAGATCTTGGAGAGAAGGTTCCAATCAAAAGAGACAGTAGGGAATTAACTGGGCACTAATCAGGCTTGCTATAAGAGTCGGTTTCATATTCTTAACCCATATAAATCTCAAGACTAATGATTTCTTCCTTCTAAAATATTTTAAATTAGTACAATTATTTTGTCTAAGATGTTCAGGGATTTTTATGAGATCTAGTTAGACAATGTATCTAAGTAGATAATGATATGTTAATTGTCCAAATGATCTAACTGCAGAAAGCACAAAAATGTGAATAGTATTATCAATTACTTGAACATATTAAATCACTTTTCTTTAATCCATTTTGGCTGGAATTCTATATTTTTTATGAATTCACTGGGACATTTCATCTCTCCTATGGTATACAGTATAATAGTAGTTAAGACATAAAAAATGAAACTCAAATAATAGTATTTGTGCAAGATCATCAAAGGAGTTTTTTTAAAAAATGTGGGAGTTGTGAAACAGCAAAATATTTGTATCATAGACATTTGACAGGATACCCGTGCATCTATTCTTAAAATCATAATCTTGTTCCTTTGGTTTTGGCTTTTAGCATATTACCTTATTTTTCAGACTATAAGATGCACCACCACCACCCAAAAAAAGTGAGTGGAAATGTCCATGTCTTATAGAGTGAATATTGTGGCAGGGGGAGGGGGTTGGTGCAGTGCCAATCAGCTGTTCTAGGCAGCAGGGATTGCCCTGATCTATTGATGCCACTGCTGCCAAACATTTGATGCCGATCACACCAATCGGCAGCAAATGGGCCATGGCAGCAGCGAACATGCTGTGGCGAATGGGTGGAGGCGAAGACTCCAGTATTCCCCAGCAGCGCCAGCAGCTTAGCTCAGTTGACCGGTGGTGGACACAACAGAGCAGGGCCCTGATGAGCCATGTGCTGGGGCAGTGATAATGTGCTAAAACTGACCAGGCTGTTTTCTATTTGCTGCAAGGACACTAGCCAAATGAATACTGCATGGTTGCTAGGAGGCAGAGGCATTTTTTTCTCCTCTAAAGCTAATGTGTGTCTTATAGTCTGGAGCATCTTATAGTCCGAAAAATACAGTATATTACTCCAGACATTGTGTTTCATATACCATTTTATGTGATGTATAAATCAAATTAGCATGATGTATATACACAACAATGGTTTGCTAAAAAAACATAGTTCAAGTAAGCCCTGGATTAGCATGATGAATGAACTGAGGCATTGTAAAGAAATTCACAAAAAAAATCAATGTGGTTAAAACCACATGGTTTTATAAACAATGAAACAGGAAAAAAAATCAATCTGTGGCTGAAATTCTTTTGTTTCAAAACTTTACATCCAGTGATGCTCATAAGATTCAGCATGTTTGTCAAAATGAAAGAAGCATCAATACACAATTGTAGTGCATCTTTAAGCCTTTTATACATGTGTGTCATAGCTTGCATTGCACCAACTTTTATAATTTTCCTCTCCATCTGTCCTCTTGCCATCTGCCCAGATGCTGCTTTTGATTGTATTTTTAATAAAAAAATAAAAAAAATCTACTCTTCACAAGGATCTTGTTACTGTGCTTGGTTTTCTGTCCACAGTCCAATCCATGAAGAGCATTAGCTTTAATTGTATTAATATTAAAAATGTGAGGCTACAAGAAAAATATACTTTATTAAAATGCTTTCTGAATAATCTCAGAACCTCATATTTTCAACCAGTAAAAATGATATTTTGGGGGAGGGGAGGGAGGAGAAGGAGGAGAAGGAGAAAGAAGAAATAAAGAATATATAATGCAGAGGAGGAGAGGAAGGCTTTATTCAGTGGAGAATTCTCAAAACAAAATTCTGAAGTTTTTGAATTAGTCACATTTATCATGACAGTAATTTCTTAAAAGACAATCCTTCCTTTATTTAGTAACTTTGAGACAGTATATACAACATGTTCTTAATATTATATATTTACCCAGCGGGACTTTCATAGAATGCTGAAATGGGAGGGACAAAAAGATTAAGTGACAACAAAGTACCGTAGTCAGAGGTGGGTTGCTGCCCAGATCCAAACAGGTAGTAGCGGTGGCGGGAGGCTCTGCCCACATGTCCGAACTGGTAGTAAAAATCTGGCAACCCACCTCTGAAAGTAGTGTGACATGAAGTGATATATTTAACATTAAGAAATTAGTATGTTGCTATGAGAATATTAAAAAAGCAGTGGTGTTCCTGTTTAAAAAAAAAATCTAAAATAATGATATGATGTCTCTATGGGGAAAACCTATTTTAAAAGATGTGCGTCACAAGCCAAAAAAAGTTATATTTCTTTGATTGATTTATTGGGTAGTGCTTTATGATTTCAGTCAAGAATTACAGAATGTTCCTTTATTTTTGGCACCTCATTAAAGGTAAAAAAAAGTACAATATCTGCATACTACTTTATGAATTAAAAGTAGATGCAAGATGTCTAGTGCTAAACTTCTCACTGATGTTTCTTTTTGTTTGGATTCCAACTTTTATAGTATATTATCCTAGGAGGGGTTTAGGAACTAAAGTATATTAGGACAGGTATGCAACTATAATAAGGATGCCGGTAGATTGTAATAAGTACAGATAGTCTTTTTTTCAAAAACAAAGCAAAAATGACTTGCCACATCCAACCTATTGACTGTGCTTTTGGAAAGTCATTAGGAAGTTGGAAGTTTCATTCACATGACTTTCTCATTTAAAAACCCAAAACTTTAGCTTAACAGCAGCAACAGGAACTGCTAGAATGGTCAGCACTAAGTGATGTGGTCATGTGACATTGCACTTTACAACTGCATTGCTTAGTAATAGAAATTCTGGTCCCAATTACCATTCTAATTACTATCTATAGTACTGATCAGACTATTTTCTTAGCTGTACTTTTAAACTATATTTCAAAAGCCAAAGTTTCCCTTTGGTACTTAAAACTACCAACAAGCATGTTTTTACTAGCATAAATAAAATTTGGCAATCCTCAAAAACACTGTACCAAATCTGATTGCTTATGTACTCTAGATGCAGCCTTCTACATGCAGCCCTCACACCCAGCCTCCTCTTCACATTCCTGAGTAGATACTTGTTTGTCTGTGCCTAGTGCTAAGCTTGAAATTAATAACAAGCTGTCATTGACTTCACAGCCTGATGCTTCTGAGGAGCTGATTCCTCTTTGGATTCAAACTGGGAAACAAGTTCTCCTAAGTTCCATCATCTATCACAATCCAGGTCTATCAGGGAATAGATTGCTTTAACCGAAAGGGCTTCCACTCCTGATTAAATGTGTGATGTGCATATCACAACAGCACATCATTGTTCAGAGAAAGTCTTGGAAAGTCTCCTGTCATTGCTTTAAAAAAGTCTAAATTCAGTCTTAGAATCATAGAGTTATGTGGAAGATGCATTCAAGTAAAAGCAACTAGCCATCTATCAGAAGTCAAAGGTTACATGATTTATTCTATCATAAGGGCTGTAATCATTAAAAGCCACTTTGCTTGCTAGGCACCTTTCTTCATCAAACTGAAGCTCAGCAGTGTGGAGGTGAAACTATGTTAAAAAGAAAACCTTTATGCAAATGTCACATTTTACTTGCAAATTGTTAAGGACAATTATCTATCATATGTCAGGAAAAAATGGCAACTGCTTATGCATGAAAAGCAAACAATGAATAATGACTGTATCCACCAATCACAAAAAATGCTAAGAATTACTTCTTTATCAATTTATTCCAAGATTATTCTGTTCCTGTTTTGATTGACATCATTTGACTTTTATAGAACACTTCTGGAACATCTTATTACTGGGTGGCTATTAAAGGAATAATAGGAAAATCAAGCTATTTCAAACCTATGTTAAATCTGGTTTACAATAAGACTTAAATATATATTTCAAACACATATGAGAAACATTATGTTTTAGAATGTCTTAAGTCTGAGGCATTGCCAACCATTCTTGGGACAATATCAAGGGTGGGGGGGGGGTTGGTTTTTTTTTTCTTCAGTACTTGCATACTTACTAAAATACCATGGAAACATTTTCCCAGGATCTGCAACATCCTGAATGTACTGTATTCTTATCCATATCTATTGCAAGAAGGCCTGTTTTGCTAACCTTCCTATAATGGAAGCCATACCAGATATATTTTGGGAAGCAGAAAAGAAGACATAGCTGCAGGAGTAGAATATAAAGGTTTGAAATGAATTCTTTACACAATAATATCTGTTACGTCCTCCCGAATGTGGCCGGCAGCCGAAGCCAGAGCAGGAAGAAGATCTGATTGGCTCTGGCGCGGCTGCCAGCTGGCAGGAGAATTGCCGCCACCTGATTGGTTCCCCGCCTGACAGCTGTCAGTATAAATAGCTGTCAGGCGGCTGTTGTTATGTTATGTTCCTTCTTGTTAAATCTGGCGATGAGAACGAATGACATGGACCCCGTCCACATTCTTACCATGGCTGCTGCTTCAGTTTTCACGGCTTTCCGCCCTGAGGCAGAATCATGGGATGCGTTCCTTGAATGCTTCAAGTGTTTCTTACAGGCTCACGACCTGACCGAACTTCCTGTGGAATGGAAGAGAGGGGTTTTCCTGCCCTACTGTGGCCCTGAAATGTTCGCCACTGGGCAAGCATTGTCTGCCCCTACTCCAGTTCATAAAATGCCTTGGGAGCTGCTATTGACTAAACTGAAGATCCACTATGAACCGACTCCTTCTCGCTTTGCTCGACGACAGTTTTTTCGGTGGTGCATGCAGGCTGAGGGGCAATCCATCAGCCATTACGTAGCCATTCTGAGGGCCGGCGCAATCCACTGCAAATTTGTGGATTTGGACAAAGCGCTCCTTGAGCAATTTATTTACGGCCCCAGGGACATTAATCTACATCACCGCATTCTCTCCCGAGCCGAACTAATTTTAAAAATTGTGATGGACAAGGCGCATGCCTATGAAATGGCCGATCAATCCACCCCGGATACACCCCTCTCAGGGAAAGTTCAGATCACCAAATGGAGTGGTTTTTTAGCTTTCCCGTCTCAAGATAACACTAATATGTGTTTGTTTTTCAAAAAAGAGCTTTAGTCAAAATTAACGTTTTCTTGTTGCCAACTCCAGCTCTTTTGCCAATTATGAGATACGCCTTGGTCTAACTGCTCAGGGAAACCTCAGATCACCAAATGGAGTGGTTTTTTTAGCTTTCCCGAATCAGGATACCACTAATACGTGTTTGTTGTTTGTTATCGTCTTCTGGTTGAATTGAGTTCTTCTGCCAATTCTGAAATACACTGGTGTAACTCCTCAGGGAAAACTCAGATCATCAAATGGAGTGGTGTTTTAGCTTTCTTGACTCAGGACACGACTAATATGCGTTTGTTGTTAGAATCTGAGCTCTGTGTCTAAAGTAACGTTTTTTGGTTGAATTCAGTTCTTTTGCCAATTCTGAGATGCTCTTTGGTCTAACTCCTCAGGGAAACCTCAGATCAACAAATGGAGTGGGTTTTTAGCTCTCCCGACTCAGCAAACAACTAACAGGTGTTTGTTGTTCGAATCTGAGCTTTGGGTCAAAAGTGACTTTTTTTGGTTGAATTCAGTTCTTGTGCCAATTCTGAGATACGCGTTTGTCGAATTCCTCAGGGAAACCTCAGATCAACAAAAGAAGTGGTTTTTTAGCTTTCCCGACTAGTATACCACTAATACGTGTTTGTTGTTTGAATCTGAACTCTGTGTCAATAGTAGCATTTTTTGGTTGAATTCAGTTCTTTTGCCAATTCTGAGATACGCGTTTGTCGAAATCCTCAGGGAAACCTCAGATCAACAAAAGAAGTGGTTTTTCAGCTTTCCCGTCTCAGGATACCACTAATATGCATATGTTTTTCGAATCTGAGTTCTGGGTCAAAAGTAACATTTTTTGGTTGAATTCAGTTCTTTTCCCAATTTTGAGATACGCTTTGGTCTAACCTCAGGGAAAGCTCAGATCACCAAATGGAGTGGTTTTTTTAGCTTTCCCGACTAGTATATCACTAATACGTGTTTGTTGTTTGAATCTGAACTTTGTGTCAATAGTAGCATTTTTTGGTTGAATTCAGTTCTTTTGCCAATTCTGAGATACGCGTTTGTCCAATTCCTCAGGGAAACCTCAGATCAACAAAAGAAGTGGTTTTTTAGCTTTCCCGTCTCAGGATACCACTAATATGCATATGTTGTTCGAATCTGAGTTCTGGGTCAAAAGTAACATTTTTGGGTTGAATTCAGTTCTTTTGCCAATTCTGAGATACGCTATGGTCTAACTCCTCAGGGAAAGCTCAGATCATCCAATGGAGTGGTTTTTTTAGCTTTCCTGACTCAGTACACCACTAATAGGTGTTCGAGTCTGAGCTCTGTGTCAAAAGTAACGTTTTTTTGGTGGAATTCAGTTCTTTTGCCAATTCTGAGATACGCGTTTGTCCAATTCCTCAGGGAAATCTCAGATCAACAAAAGAAGTGGTTTTTTAGCTTTCCCGTCTCAGGATACCACTAATATGCACTTGTTTTTCGAATCTCAGATCTGTGTCAAAAGTAACGTCTTCTTGTTGAATTCAGTTATTCTGCCAAATCTGAGATACACTTTGGTCTAACTCCTCAGGGAAAGCTCAGATCAGCAAATCTAGTGGTTTTTTAGCTTTCCCGTCACAGGATACAACTAATATGTGTTTGTTGTTCGAATCTGAGTTTTTTATATCTGAGCTTTGGTTCAAAAGTAAGGTTTTCTTATTGAATTGAGTTCTTCTGCCAATTCTGAGATACACTGGTGTAACTCCTCAGGGAAAGCTCAGATCAACAAAAGAAGTGGTTTTTTAGCTTTCCCGTCTCAGGATACCACTAATATGCATACGTTGTTCGAATCCGAGTTCTGGGTCAAAAGTCACATTTTTTGGTTGAATTCAGTTCTTTTGCCAATTCTGAGATGCCCTTTGGTCTAACTCCTCAGGGAAAGTTCAGATCACCAAATGGAGTGGTTTTGTAGCTTTCCCGACTAGTATACCACTAATACGTGTTTGTTGTTTGAATCTGAACTCTGGTTCAATAGTAGCATTTTTGGGTTGAATTCAGTTCTTTTGCCAATTCTGAGATACGCGTTTGTCGAATTCCTCAGGGAAACCTCAGATCAGCAAAAGAAGTGGTTTTTTAGCTTTCCCGTCTCAGGATACCACTAATATGCATATGTTGTTCGAATCCGAGTTCTGGGTCAAAAGTAACATTTTTTGGTTGAATTCAGTTCTTTTGCCAATTCTGAGATACGCGTTTGTCCAATTCCTCAGGGAAAGCTCAGATCAACAAAAGAAGTGGTTTTTTAGCTTTCCCGCCTCAGGATACCACTAATAAAGTCCTATTAAGCGGTATATAAGTCTACTGCTATTGCTAATATCCATTTGTTCTTCGAATATCAGATCTGGGTGAAAAGTAACGTCTTCTGGTTGAATTGAGTTCTTCTGCCAATTCTGAGATACACTGGTGTAACTCCTCAGGGAAAACTCAGATCATCAAATTGAGTGGTGATTAAGCTTTCTTGACTCAGGACACGACTAATATGCGTTTGTTGTTAGAATTTGAGCTCTGGGTCAAAAGTGACTTTTTTTGGCTGAATTCAGTTCTTGTGCCAATTCTGAGATACGCGTTTGTCGAATTCCTCAGGGAAACCTCAGATCAACAAAAGAAGTGGATTTTTAGCTTTCCCGCCTCAAGATACCAATAATATCCATTTTTGTTCGAATCTCAGATCTGGGTCAAAATAACGTCTTCTGGTTGAATTGAGTTCTTCTGCCAATTCTGAAATACACTGGTGTAACTCTTCAGGGAAAACTCAGATCATCAAATGGAGTGGTGTTTTAGCTTTCTTGACTCAGGACACGACTAATATGCGTTTGTTGTTATAATATGAGCTCTGGGTCAAAAGTGACTTTTTTTGGCTGAATTCAGTTCTTGTGCCAATTGTGAGATACACTTTGGTCTCTCAGGGAAAGCTTAGATCACCAAATGGAGTTGTTTTTTTAGCTTTCCCGACTAGTATACCACTAATACGTGTTTGTTGTTTGAATCTGAACTCTGTGTCAATAGTAGCATTTTTTGGTTGAATTCAGTTCTTTTACCAATTCTGAGATACGCGTTTGTCCAATTCCCCAGGGAAACCCCAGATCAGAAATTGGAGTGGTGTTTTAGCTTTCTTGACTCAGGACACGACTAATATGCATTTATTGTTAGAATCTGAGCTCTGGGTCAATAGTAGCATTTTTTGGTTGAATTCAGTTCTTTTGCCAATTCTGAGATACGTGTTTGTCCAATTCCCCAGGGAAACCTCAGATCAGCAAATGGAATGGTTTTTTAGCTTTCCCGCCTCAGGATACCACTAATATCCATTTGTTGTTCAAATCTCAGATCTGGGTCAAAAGTAACGTCTTCTGGTTGAATTGAGTTCTTCTGCCAATTCTGAGATATACTGGTGTAACTCCTCAGGGAAAACTCAGATCATCAAATTGAGTGGTGTTTTAGCTTTCTTGACTCAGGACACGACTAATATGCGTTTGTTGTTAGAATCTGAGCTCTGGGTCAAAAGTGACTTTTTTTGGCTGAATTCAGTTCTTGTGCCAATTGTGAGATACTCTTTGGTCTAACTCCTCAGGGAAAGATTAGATCACCAAATGGAGTGTTTTTTTAGCTTTCCCGACTAGTATACCACTAATACGTGTTTGTTGTTTGAATCTGAACTCTGTGTCAATAGTAGCATTTTTTGGTTGAATTCAGTTCTTTTGCCAATTCTGAGATACGTGTTTGTCCAATTCCCCAGGGAAACCTCAGATCAGCAAACGGAATGGTTTTTTTAGCTTTCCCGCCTCAGGATACCACTAATATCCATTTGTTGTTCGAATCTCAGATCTGGGTCAAAAGTATCGTCTTCTGGTTGAATTGAGTTCTTCTGCCAATTCTGAAATACACTGGTGTAACTCCTCAGGGAAAACTCAGATCATCAAATGGAGTGGTGTTTTAGCTTTCTTGACTCAGGACACGACTAATATGCGTTTGTTGTTAGAATATGAGCTCTGGGTCAAAAGTAACATTTTTTGGTTGAATTCAGTTCGTTTCCCAATTCTGAGATACGCGTTTGTCCAATTCCCCAGGGAAACCCCAGATCAGAAAATGGAGTGGTGTTTTAGCTTTCTTGACTCAGGACACGACTAATATGCATTTATTGTTAGAATCTGAGCTCTGGGTCAAAAGTGACTTTTTTTGGTTGAATTCAGTTCTTGTGCCAATTCTGAGATACGCGTTTGTCCAATTCCTCAGGGAAACCTCAGATCAACAAAAGAAGTGGTTTTTTAGCTTTCCCGTCTCAGGATACCACTAATTTGCATATGTTGTTCGAATCTGAGTTCTGGGTCAAAAGTAACATTTTTTGGTTGAATTCAGTTCTTTTGCCAATTCTGAGATACGCTTTGGTCTAACCTCAGGGAAAGCTCAGATCACCAAATGGAGTGGTTTTTTGGCTTTCCCGACTAGTATACCACTAATTCGTGTTTGTTGTTTGAATCTGAACTCTGTGTCAATAGTAGCATTTTTTGGTTGAATTCAGTTCTTTGGCCAATTCTGAGATACGCGTTTGTCCAATTCCCCAGGGAAACCTCAGATCAGCAAATGGAATCGTTTTTTAGCTTTCCCGCCTCAGGATACCACTAATATCCATTTGTTGTTCGAATCTCAGATCTGGGTCAAAAGTAACGTCTTCTGGTTGAATTGAGTTCTTCTGCCAATTCTGAAATACACTGGTGTAACTCCTCAGGGAAAACTCAGATCATCAAATTGAGTGGTGTTTTAGCTTTCTTGACTCAGGACACGACTAATATGCGTTTGTTGTTAGAATATGAGCTCTGGGTCAAAAGTGACTTTTTTTGGCTGAATTCAGTTCTTGTGCCAATTGTGAGATACTCTTTTGACTAACACCTCAGGGAAAGCTCAGATCACCAAATGGAGTGGATTTTTAATTTTCCCATCTCAGGGTACCACTAATATGCATTTGTTGTTAGAATCTGAGCTCTGGGTCAAATGTGACTTTTTTTGGTTGAATTCAGTTCTTTTCCCAATTCTGAGATACACTTTGGTCTAACCTCAGGGAAAGCTCAGATCACCAAATGGAGTGGTTTTTTTAGCTTTCCCGACTAGTATACCACTAATACGTGTTTGTTGTTTGAATCTGAACTCTGTGTCAATAGTAGCATTTTTTGGTTGAATTCAGTTCTTTTACCAATTCTGAGATACGCGTTTGTCCAATTCCTCAGGGAAATCTCAGATCAACAAAAGAAGTGGTTTTTTAGCTTTCCCGCCTCAGGATACCACTAATAAAGTCCTATTAAGCTGTATATAAGTCTACTGCTATTGCTAATATCCATTTGTTCTTCGAATATCAGATCTGGGTGAAAAGTAACGTCTTCTGGTTGAATTGAGTTCTTCTGCCAATTCTGAGATACACTGGTGTAACTCCTCAGGGAAAACTCAGATCATCAAATTGAGTGGTGATTAAGCTTTCTTGACTCAGGACACGACTAATATGCGTTTGTTGTTAGAATTTGAGCTCTGGGTCAAAAGTGACTTTTTTTGGCTGAATTCAGTTCTTGTGCCAATTCTGAGATACGCGTTTGTCGAATTCCTCAGGGAAACCTCAGATCAACAAAAGAAGTGGATTTTTAGCTTTCCCGCCTCAAGATACCAATAATATCCATTTTTGTTCGAATCTCAGATCTGGGTCAAAATAACGTCTTCTGGTTGAATTGAGTTCTTCTGCCAATTCTGAAATACACTGGTGTAACTCTTCAGGGAAAACTCAGATCATCAAATGGAGTGGTGTTTTAGCTTTCTTGACTCAGGATACGACTAATATGCGTTTGTTGTTATAATATGAGCTCTGGGTCAAAAGTGACTTTTTTTGGCTGAATTCAGTTCTTGTGCCAATTGTGAGATACGCTTTGGTCTCTCAGGGAAAGATTAGATCACCAAATGGAGTGGTTTTTTAGCTTTCTTGACTCAGGACACGACTAATATGCATTTATTGTTAGAATCTGAGCTCTGGGTCAATAGTAGCATTTTTTGGTTGAATTCAGTTCTTTTACCAATTCTGAGATACGCGTTTGTCCAATTCCCCAGGGAAACCCCAGATCAGAAATTGGAGTGGTGTTTTAGCTTTCTTGACTCAGGACACGACTAATATGCATTTATTGTTAGAATCTGAGCTCTGGGTCAATAGTAGCATTTTTTGGTTGAATTCAGTTCTTTTGCCAATTCTGAGATACGTGTTTGTCCAATTCCCCAGGGAAACCTCAGATCAGCAAATGGAATGGTTTTTTAGCTTTCCCGCCTCAGGATACCACTAATATCCATTTGTTGTTCAAATCTCAGATCTGGGTCAAAAGTAACGTCTTCTGGTTGAATTGAGTTCTTCTGCCAATTCTGAGATATACTGGTGTAACTCCTCAGGGAAAACTCAGATCATCAAATTGAGTGGTGTTTTAGCTTTCTTGACTCAGGACACGACTAATATGCGTTTGTTGTTAGAATCTGAGCTCTGGGTCAAAAGTGACTTTTTTTGGCTGAATTCAGTTCTTGTGCCAATTGTGAGATACTCTTTGGTCTAACTCCTCAGGGAAAGATTAGATCACCAAATGGAGTGTTTTTTTAGCTTTCCCGACTAGTATACCACTAATACGTGTTTGTTGTTTGAATCTGAACTCTGTGTCAATAGTAGCATTTTTTGGTTGAATTCAGTTCTTTTGCCAATTCTGAGATACGTGTTTGTCCAATTCCCCAGGGAAACCTCAGATCAGCAAACGGAATGGTTTTTTAGCTTTCCCGCCTCAGGACACCACTAATATCCATTTGTTGTTCGAATCTCAGATCTGGGTCAAAAGTATCGTCTTCTGGTTGAATTGAGTTCTTCTGCCAATTCTGAAATACACTGGTGTAACTCCTCAGGGAAAACTCAGATCATCAAATGGAGTGGTGTTTTAGCTTTCTTGACTCAGGACACGACTAATATGCGTTTGTTGTTAGAATATGAGCTCTGGGTCAAAAGTAACATTTTTTGGTTGAATTCAGTTCGTTTCCCAATTCTGAGATACGCGTTTGTCCAATTCCCCAGGGAAACCCCAGATCAGAAAATGGAGTGGTGTTTTAGCTTTCTTGACTCAGGACACGACTAATATGCATTTATTGTTAGAATCTGAGCTCTGGGTCAAAAGTGACTTTTTTTGGTTGAATTCAGTTCTTGTGCCAATTCTGAGATACGCGTTTGTCCAATTCCTCAGGGAAACCTCAGATCAACAAAAGAAGTGGTTTTTTAGCTTTCCCGTCTCAGGATACCACTAATTTGCATATGTTGTTCGAATCTGAGTTCTGGGTCAAAGTAACATTTTTTGGTTGAATTCAGTTCTTTTGCCAATTCTGAGATACGCTTTGGTCTAACCTCAGGGAAAGCTCAGATCACCAAATGGAGTGGTTTTTTGGCTTTCCCGACTAGTATACCACTAATTCGTGTTTGTTGTTTGAATCTGAACTCTGTGTCAATAGTAGCATTTTTTGGTTGAATTCAGTTCTTTCGCCAATTCTGAGATACGTGTTTGTCCAATTCCCCAGGGAAACCTCAGATCAGCAAACGGAATGGTTTTTTAGCTTTCCCGCCTCAGGATACCACTAATATCCATTTGTTGTTCGAATATCAGATCTGGGTCAAAAGTATCGTCTTCTGGTTGAATTGAGTTCTTCTGCCAATTCTGAAATACACTGGTGTAACTCCTCAGGGAAAACTCAGATCATCAAATGGAGTGGTGTTTTAGCTTTCTTGACTCAGGACACGACTAATATGCGTTTGTTGTTAGAATATGAGCTCTGGGTCAAAAGTGACTTTTTTTTGCTGAATTCAGTTCTTGTGCCAATTGTGAGATACGCTTTGGTCTCTCAGGGAAAGCTTAGATCACCAAATGGAGTGGTTTTTTAGCTTTCTTGACTCAGGACACGACTAATATGCATTTATTGTTAGAATCTGAGCTCTGGGTCAAAAGTAACATTTTTTGGTTGAATTCAGTTCGTTTCCCAATTCTGAGATACGCGTTTGTCCAATTCCCCAGGGAAACCCCAGATCAGAAAATGGAGTGGTGTTTTAGCTTTCTTGACTCAGGACACGACTAATATGCATTTATTGTTAGAATCTGAGCTCTGGGTCAAAAGTGACTTTTTTGGTTGAATTCAGTTCTTGTGCCAATTCTGAGATACGCGTTTGTCCAATTCCTCAGGGAAACCTCAGATCAACAAAAGAAGTGGTTTTTTAGCTTTCCCGTCTCAGGATACCACTAATTTGCATATGTTGTTCGAATCTGAGTTCTGGGTCAAAAGTAACGTCTTCTGGTTGAATTGAGTTCTTCTGCCAATTCTGAGATACACTGGTGTAACTCCTCAGGGAAAACTCAGATCATCAAATTGAGTGGTGTTTTAGCTTTCTTGACTCAGGACACGACTAATATGCATTTATTGTTAGAATCTGAGCTCTGGGTCAAAAGTGACTTTTTTTGGTTGAATTCAGTTCTTTTGCCAATTCTGAGATACGTGTTTGTCCAATTCCCCAGGGAAACCTCAGATCAGCAAATGGAATGGTTTTTTAGCTTTCCCGCCTCAGGATACCACTAATATCCATTTGTTGTTCAAATCTCAGATCTGGGTCAAAAGTAACGTCTTCTGGTTGAATTGAGTTCTTCTGCCAATTCTGAGATATACTGGTGTAACTCCTCAGGGAAAATTCAGATCATCAAATTGAGTGGTGTTTTAGCTTTCTTGACTCAGGACACGACTAATATGCCTTTGTTGTTAGAATCTGAGCTCTGGGTCAAAAGTGACTTTTTTTGGCTGAATTCAGTTCTTGTGCCAATTCTGAGATACACTTTGGTCTAACCTCAGGGAAAGCTCAGATCACCACATATAGTGGTTTTTTTAGCTTTCCCGACTAGTATACCACTAATACGTGTTTGTTGTTTGAATCTGAACTCTGTGTCAATAGTAGCATTTTTTGGTTGAATTCAGTTCTTTTACCAATTCTGAGATACGCGTTTGTCCAATTCCTCAGGGAAATCTCAGATCAACAAAAGAAGTGGTTTTTTAGCTTTCCCGCCTCAGGATACCACTAATAAAGTCCTATTAAGCGGTATATAAGTCTACTGCTATTGCTAATATCCATTTGTTCTTCGAATATCAGATCTGGGTGAAAAGTAACGTCTTCTGGTTGAATTGAGTTCTTCTGCCAATTCTGAGATACACTGGTGTAACTCCTCAGGGAAAACTCAGATCATCAAATGGAGTGGTGATTAAGCTTTCTTGACTCAGGACACGACTAATATGCGTTTGTTGTTAGAATTTGAGCTCTGGGTCAAAAGTGACTTTTTTTGGCTGAATTCAGTTCTTGTGCCAATTCTGAGATACGCGTTTGTCGAATTCCTCAGGGAAACCTCAGATCAACAAAAGAAGTGGATTTTTAGCTTTCCCGCCTCAAGATACCAATAATATCCATTTTTGTTCGAATCTCAGATCTGGGTCAAAATAACGTCTTCTGGTTGAATTGAGTTCTTCTGCCAATTCTGAAATACACTGGTGTAACTCTTCAGGGAAAACTCAGATCATCAAATGGAGTGGTGTTTTAGCTTTCTTGACTCAGGACACGACTAATATGCGTTTGTTGTTATAATATGAGCTCTGGGTCAAAAGTGACTTTTTTTGGCTGAATTCAGTTCTTGTGCCAATTCTGAGATACGCGTTTGTCGAATTCCTCAGGGAAACCTCAGATCAACAAAAGAAGTGGATTTTTAGCTTTCCCGCCTCAAGATACCAATAATATCCATTTTTGTTCGAATCTCAGATCTGGGTCAAAATAACGTCTTCTGGTTGAATTGAGTTCTTCTGCCAATTCTGAGATACACTGGTGTAACTCCTCAGGGAAAACTCAGATCATCAAATTGAGTGGTGTTTTAGCTTTCTTGACTCAGGACACGACTAATATGCATTTATTGTTAGAATCTGAGCTCTGGGTCAAAAGTGACTTTTTTTGGTTGAATTCAGTTCTTTTGCCAATTCTGAGATACGTGTTTGTCCAATTCCCCAGGGAAACCTCAGATCAGCAAATGGAATGGTTTTTTAGCTTTCCCGCCTCAGGATACCACTAATATCCATTTGTTGTTCAAATCTCAGATCTGGGTCAAAAGTAACGTCTTCTGGTTGAATTGAGTTCTTCTGCCAATTCTGAGATATACTGGTGTAACTCCTCAGGGAAAATTCAGATCATCAAATTGAGTGGTGTTTTAGCTTTCTTGACTCAGGACACGACTAATATGCCTTTGTTGTTAGAATCTGAGCTCTGGGTCAAAAGTGACTTTTTTTGGCTGAATTCAGTTCTTGTGCCAATTCTGAGATACACTTTGGTCTAACCTCAGGGAAAGCTCAGATCACCACATATAGTGGTTTTTTTAGCTTTCCCGACTAGTATACCACTAATACGTGTTTGTTGTTTGAATCTGAACTCTGTGTCAATAGTAGCATTTTTTGGTTGAATTCAGTTCTTTTACCAATTCTGAGATACGCGTTTGTCCAATTCCTCAGGGAAATCTCAGATCAACAAAAGAAGTGGTTTTTTAGCTTTCCCGCCTCAGGATACCACTAATAAAGTCCTATTAAGCGGTATATAAGTCTACTGCTATTGCTAATATCCATTTGTTCTTCGAATATCAGATCTGGGTGAAAAGTAACGTCTTCTGGTTGAATTGAGTTCTTCTGCCAATTCTGAGATACACTGGTGTAACTCCTCAGGGAAAACTCAGATCATCAAATGGAGTGGTGATTAAGCTTTCTTGACTCAGGACACGACTAATATGCGTTTGTTGTTAGAATTTGAGCTCTGGGTCAAAAGTGACTTTTTTTGGCTGAATTCAGTTCTTGTGCCAATTCTGAGATACGCGTTTGTCGAATTCCTCAGGGAAACCTCAGATCAACAAAAGAAGTGGATTTTTAGCTTTCCCGCCTCAAGATACCAATAATATCCATTTTTGTTCGAATCTCAGATCTGGGTCAAAATAACGTCTTCTGGTTGAATTGAGTTCTTCTGCCAATTCTGAAATACACTGGTGTAACTCTTCAGGGAAAACTCAGATCATCAAATGGAGTGGTGTTTTAGCTTTCTTGACTCAGGACACGACTAATATGCGTTTGTTGTTATAATATGAGCTCTGGGTCAAAAGTGACTTTTTTTGGCTGAATTCAGTTCTTGTGCCAATTCTGAGATACGCGTTTGTCGAATTCCTCAGGGAAACCTCAGATCAACAAAAGAAGTGGATTTTTATCTTTCCCGCCTCAAGATACCAATAATATCCATTTTTGTTCGAATCTCAGATCTGGGTCAAAATAACGTCTTCTGGTTGAATTGAGTTCTTCTGCCAATTCTGAAATACACTGGTGTAACTCTTCAGGGAAAACTCAGATCATCAAATGGAGTGGTGTTTTAGCTTTCTTGACTCAGGACACGACTAATATGCGTTTGTTGTTATAATATGAGCTCTGGGTCAAAAGTGACTTTTTTTGGCTGAATTCAGTTCTTGTGCCAATTGTGAGATACGCTTTGGTCTCTCAGGGAAAGCTTAGATCACCAAATGGAGTTGTTTTTTTAGCTTTCCCGACTAGTATACCACTAATACGTGTTTGTTGTTTGAATCTGAACTCTGTGTCAATAGTAGCATTTTTTGGTTGAATTCAGTTCTTTTACCAATTCTGAGATACGCGTTTGTCCAATTCCCCAGGGAAACCCCAGATCAGAAATTGGAGTGGTGTTTTAGCTTTCTTGACTCAGGACACGACTAATATGCATTTATTGTTAGAATCTGAGCTCTGGGTCAATAGTAGCATTTTTTGGTTGAATTCAGTTCTTTTGCCAATTCTGAGATACGTGTTTGTCCAATTCCCCAGGGAAACCTCAGATCAGCAAATGGAATGGTTTTTTAGCTTTCCCGCCTCAGGATACCACTAATATCCATTTGTTGTTCAAATCTCAGATCTGGGTCAAAAGTAACGTCTTCTGGTTGAATTGAGTTCTTCTGCCAATTCTGAGATATACTGGTGTAACTCCTCAGGGAAAACTCAGATCATCAAATTGAGTGGTGTTTTAGCTTTCTTGACTCAGGACACGACTAATATGCGTTTGTTGTTAGAATCTGAGCTCTGGGTCAAAAGTGACTTTTTTTGGCTGAATTCAGTTCTTGTGCCAATTGTGAGATACTCTTTGGTCTAACTCCTCAGGGAAAGATTAGATCACCAAATGGAGTGTTTTTTTAGCTTTCCCGACTAGTATACCACTAATACGTGTTTGTTGTTTGAATCTGAACTCTGTGTCAATAGTAGCATTTTTTGGTTGAATTCAGTTCTTTTGCCAATTCTGAGATACGTGTTTGTCCAATTCCCCAGGGAAACCTCAGATCAGCAAACGGAATGGTTTTTTAGCTTTCCCGCCTCAGGATACCACTAATATCCATTTGTTGTTCGAATCTCAGATCTGGGTCAAAAGTATCGTCTTCTGGTTGAATTGAGTTCTTCTGCCAATTCTGAAATACACTGGTGTAACTCCTCAGGGAAAACTCAGATCATCAAATGGAGTGGTGTTTTAGCTTTCTTGACTCAGGACACGACTAATATGCGTTTGTTGTTAGAATATGAGCTCTGGGTCAAAAGTGACTTTTTTTGGCTGAATTCAGTTCTTGTGCCAATTGTGAGATACTCTTTTGTCTAACACCTCAGGGAAAGCTCAGATCACCAAATGGAGTGGATTTTTAATTTTCCCATCTCAGGGTACCACTAATATGCATTTGTTGTTAGAATCTGAGCTCTGGGTCAAATGTGACTTTTTTTGGTTGAATTCAGTTCTTTTCCCAATTCTGAGATACACTTTGGTCTAACCTCAGGGAAAGCTCAGATCACCAAATGGAGTGGTTTTTTTAGCTTTCCCGACTAGTATACCACTAATACGTGTTTGTTGTTTGAATCTGAACTCTGTGTCAATAGTAGCATTTTTTGGTTGAATTCAGTTCTTTTACCAATTCTGAGGTGCGCGTTTGTCCAATTCCTCAGGGAAATCTCAGATCAACAAAAGAAGTGGTTTTTTTAGCTTTCCCGCCTCAGGATACCACTAATAAAGTCCTATTAAGCGGTATATAAGTCTACTGCTATTGCTAATATCCATTTGTTCTTCGAATATCAGATCTGGGTGAAAAGTAACGTCTTCTGGTTGAATTGAGTTCTTCTGCCAATTCTGAGATACACTGGTGTAACTCCTCAGGGAAAACTCAGATCATCAAATTGAGTGGTGATTAAGCTTTCTTGACTCAGGACACGACTAATATGCGTTTGTTGTTAGAATTTGAGCTCTGGGTCAAAAGTGACTTTTTTTGGCTGAATTCAGTTCTTGTGCCAATTCTGAGATACGCGTTTGTCGAATTCCTCAGGGAAACCTCAGATCAACAAAAGAAGTGGATTTTTAGCTTTCCCGCCTCAAGATACCAATAATATCCATTTTTGTTCGAATCTCAGATCTGGGTCAAAATAACGTCTTCTGGTTGAATTGAGTTCTTCTGCCAATTCTGAAATACACTGGTGTAACTCTTCAGGGAAAACTCAGATCATCAAATGGAGTGGTGTTTTAGCTTTCTTGACTCAGGATACGACTAATATGCGTTTGTTGTTATAATATGAGCTCTGGGTCAAAAGTGACTTTTTTTGGCTGAATTCAGTTCTTGTGCCAATTGTGAGAAACGCTTTGGTCTCTCAGGGAAAGCTTAGATCACCAAATGGAGTTGTTTTTTTAGCTTTCCCGACTAGTATACCACTAATACGTGTTTGTTGTTTGAATCTGAACTCTGTGTCAATAGTAGCATTTTTTGGTTGAATTCAGTTCTTTCGCCAATTCTGAGATACGCGTTTGTCCAATTCCCCAGGGAAACCTCAGATCAGCAAATGGAATCGTTTTTTAGCTTTCCCGCCTCAGGATACCACTAATATCCATTTGTTGTTCGAATCTCAGATCTGGGTCAAAAGTAACGTCTTCTGGTTGAATTGAGTTCTTCTGCCAATTCTGAAATACACTGGTGTAACTCCTCAGGGAAAACTCAGATCATCAAATTGAGTGGTGTTTTAGCTTTCTTGACTCAGGACACGACTAATATGCGTTTGTTGTTAGAATATGAGCTCTGGGTCAAAAGTGACTTTTTTTGGCTGAATTCAGTTCTTGTGCCAATTGTGAGATACTCTTTTGTCTAACACCTCAGGGAAAGCTCAGATCACCAAATGGAGTGGATTTTTAATTTTCCCATCTCAGGGTACCACTAATATGCATTTGTTGTTAGAATCTGAGCTCTGGGTCAAATGTGACTTTTTTTGGTTGAATTCAGTTCTTTTCCCAATTCTGAGATACACTTTGGTCTAACCTCAGGGAAAGCTCAGATCACCAAATGGAGTGGTTTTTTTAGCTTTCCCGACTAGTATACCACTAATACGTGTTTGTTGTTTGAATCTGAACTCTGTGTCAATAGTAGCATTTTTTGGTTGAATTCAGTTCTTTTACCAATTCTGAGATACGCGTTTGTCCAATTCCTCAGGGAAATCTCAGATCAACAAAAGAAGTGGTTTTTTAGCTTTCCCGCCTCAGGATAAAAACTAATAAAGTCCTATTAAGCGGTATATAAGTCTACTGCTATTGCTAATATCCATTTGTTCTTCGAATATCAGATCTGGGTGAAAAGTAACGTCTTCTGGTTGAATTGAGTTCTTCTGCCAATTCTGAGATACACTGGTGTAACTCCTCAGGGAAAACTCAGATCATCAAATGGAGTGGTGATTAAGCTTTCTTGACTCAGGACACGACTAATATGCGTTTGTTGTTAGAATTTGAGCTCTGGGTCAAAAGTGACTTTTTTTGGCTGAATTCAGTTCTTGTGCCAATTCTGAGATACGCGTTTGTCGAATTCCTCAGGGAAACCTCAGATCAACAAAAGAAGTGGATTTTTAGCTTTCCCGCCTCAAGATACCAATAATATCCATTTTTGTTCGAATCTCAGATCTGGGTCAAAATAACGTCTTCTGGTTGAATTGAGTTCTTCTGCCAATTCTGAAATACACTGGTGTAACTCTTCAGGGAAAACTCAGATCATCAAATGGAGTGGTGTTTTAGCTTTCTTGACTCAGGATACGACTAATATGCGTTTGTTGTTATAATATGAGCTCTGGGTCAAAAGTGACTTTTTTTGGCTGAATTCAGTTCTTGTGCCAATTGTGAGATACGCTTTGGTCTCTCAGGGAAAGCTTAGATCACCAAATGGAGTTGTTTTTTTAGCTTTCCCGACTAGTATACCACTAATACGTGTTTGTTGTTTGAATCTGAACTCTGTGTCAATAGTAGCATTTTTTGGTTGAATTCAGTTCTTTTACCAATTCTGAGATACGCGTTTGTCCAATTCCCCAGGGAAACCCCAGATCAGAAATTGGAGTGGTGTTTTAGCTTTCTTGACTCAGGACACGACTAATATGCATTTATTGTTAGAATCTGAGCTCTGGGTCAATAGTAGCATTTTTTGGTTGAATTCAGTTCTTTTGCCAATTCTGAGATACGTGTTTGTCCAATTCCCCAGGGAAACCTCAGATCAGCAAATGGAATGGTTTTTTAGCTTTCCCGCCTCAGGATACCACTAATATCCATTTGTTGTTCAAATCTCAGATCTGGGTCAAAAGTAACGTCTTCTGGTTGAATTGAGTTCTTCTGCCAATTCTGAGATATACTGGTGTAACTCCTCAGGGAAAACTCAGATCATCAAATTGAGTGGTGTTTTAGCTTTCTTGACTCAGGACACGACTAATATGCGTTTGTTGTTAGAATCTGAGCTCTGGGTCAAAAGTGACTTTTTTTGGCTGAATTCAGTTCTTGTGCCAATTGTGAGATACTCTTTGGTCTAACTCCTCAGGGAAAGATTAGATCACCAAATGGAGTGTTTTTTTAGCTTTCCCGACTAGTATACCACTAATACGTGTTTGTTGTTTGAATCTGAACTCTGTGTCAATAGTAGCATTTTTTGGTTGAATTCAGTTCTTTTGCCAATTCTGAGATACGTGTTTGTCCAATTCCCCAGGGAAACCTCAGATCAGCAAATGGAATCGTTTTTTAGCTTTCCCGCCTCAGGATACCACTAATATCCATTTGTTGTTCGAATCTCAGATCTGGGTCAAAAGTAACGTCTTCTGGTTGAATTGAGTTCTTCTGCCAATTCTGAAATACACTGGTGTAACTCCTCAGGGAAAACTCAGATCATCAAATTGAGTGGTGTTTTAGCTTTCTTGACTCAGGACACGACTAATATGCGTTTGTTGTTAGAATATGAGCTCTGGGTCAAAAGTGACTTTTTTTGGCTGAATTCAGTTCTTGTGCCAATTGTGAGATACTCTTTTGTCTAACACCTCAGGGAAAGCTCAGATCACCAAATGGAGTGGATTTTTAATTTTCCCATCTCAGGGTACCACTAATATGCATTTGTTGTTAGAATCTGAGCTCTGGGTCAAATGTGACTTTTTTTGGTTGAATTCAGTTCTTTTCCCAATTCTGAGATACACTTTGGTCTAACCTCAGGGAAAGCTCTGATCACCAAATGGAGTGGTTTTTTTAGCTTTCCCGACTAGTATACCACTAATACGTGTTTGTTGTTTGAATCTGAACTCTGTGTCAATAGTAGCATTTTTTGGTTGAATTCAGTTCTTTTACCAATTCTGAGATACGCGTTTGTCCAATTCCTCAGGGAAATCTCAGATCAACAAAAGAAGTGGTTTTTTAGCTTTCCCGCCTCAGGATAAAACTAATAAAGTCCTATTAAGCGGTATATAAGTCTACTGCTATTGCTAATATCCATTTGTTCTTCGAATATCAGATCTGGGTGAAAAGTAACGTCTTCTGGTTGAATTGAGTTCTTCTGCCAATTCTGAGATACACTGGTGTAACTCCTCAGGGAAAACTCAGATCATCAAATTGAGTGGTGATTAAGCTTTCTTGACTCAGGACACGACTAATATGCGTTTGTTGTTAGAATTTGAGCTCTGGGTCAAAAGTGACTTTTTTTGGCTGAATTCAGTTCTTGTGCCAATTCTGAGATACGCGTTTGTCGAATTCCTCAGGGAAACCTCAGATCAACAAAAGAAGTGGATTTTTAGCTTTCCCGCCTCAAGATACCAATAATATCCATTTTTGTTCGAATCTCAGATCTGGGTCAAAATAACGTCTTCTGGTTGAATTGAGTTCTTCTGCCAATTCTGAAATACACTGGTGTAACTCTTCAGGGAAAACTCAGATCATCAAATGGAGTGGTGTTTTAGCTTTCTTGACTCAGGATACGACTAATATGCGTTTGTTGTTATAATATGAGCTCTGGGTCAAAAGTGACTTTTTTTGGCTGAATTCAGTTCTTGTGCCAATTGTGAGATACGCTTTGGTCTCTCAGGGAAAGCTTAGATCACCAAATGGAGTTGTTTTTTAGCTTTCCCGACTAGTATACCACTAATACGTGTTTGTTGTTTGAATCTGAACTCTGTGTCAATAGTAGCATTTTTTGGTTGAATTCAGTTCTTTTACCAATTCTGAGATACGCGTTTGTCCAATTCCCCAGGGAAACCCCAGATCAGAAATTGGAGTGGTGTTTTAGCTTTTCTTGACTCAGGACACGACTAATATGCATTTATTGTTAGAATCTGAGCTCTGGGTCAATAGTAGCATTTTTTGGTTGAATTCAGTTCTTTTGCCAATTCTGAGATACGTGTTTGTCCAATTCCCCAGGGAAACCTCAGATCAGCAAATGGAATGGTTTTTTAGCTTTCCCGCCTCAGGATACCACTAATATCCATTTGTTGTTCAAATCTCAGATCTGGGTCAAAAGTAACGTCTTCTGGTTGAATTGAGTTCTTCTGCCAATTCTGAAATACACTGGTGTAACTCCTCAGGGAAAACTCAGATCATCAAAAGAAGTGGTGTTTTAGCTTTCCCGTGTCAGGATACCACTAATATGCATATGTTGTTAGAATATGAGCTCTGGGTCAAAAGTGACTTTTTTTGGCTGAATTCAGTTCTTGTGCCAATTGTGAGATACTCTTTTTCTAACACCTCAGGGAAGCTCAGATCACCAAATGGAGTGGATTTTTAATTTTCCCATCTCAGGGTACCACTATATGCATTTGTTGTTAGAATCTGAGCTCTGGGTCAAATGTGACTTTTTTGGTTGAATTCAGTTCTTTTCCCAATTCTGAGATACGCTTTGGTCTAACCTCAGGGAAAGCTCAGATCACCAATGGAGTGATTTTTAGCATTCCCGACAAGGACACTACTAATATGTGTTTGTTGTTCGAATCTGAGCATTAGTTCAAAAGAAAACAGGTTCTGGTTGAATTGAGTTTTCTACCATTTCTAAGATAAACTTTGGTGTAACTCCCCAGGGAAACATCAGATGACAAAATGGAGTGGTTTTTTAGCATTCTTGACTCAGGACACGACTAATATGCGTTTGTTGTTAGAATATGAGCTCTGGGTCAAAAGTGACTTTTTTTGGCTGAATTCAGTTCTTGTGCCAATTGTGAGATACTCTTTTGTCTAACACCTCAGGGAAAGCTCAGATCACCAAATGGAGTGGATTTTTAATTTTCCCATCTCAGGGTACCACTAATATGCATTTGTTGTTAGAATCTGAGCTCTGGGTCAAATGTGACTTTTTTTGGTTGAATTCAGTTCTTTTCCCAATTCTGAGATACACTTTGGTCTAACCTCAGGGAAAGCTCAGATCACCAAATGGAGTGGTTTTTTTAGCTTTCCCGACTAGTATACCACTAATACGTGTTTGTTGTTTGAATCTGAACTCTGTGTCAATAGTAGCATTTTTTGGTTGAATTCAGTTCTTTTACCAATTCTGAGATACGCGTTTGTCCAATTCCTCAGGGAAACCTCAGATCAACAAAAGAAGTGGTTTTTTAGCTTTCCCGCCTCAGGATACCACTAATATCCATTTGTTGTTCGAATCTCAGATCTGGGTCAAAAGTAACGTCTTCTTGTTGAATTCAGTTATTCTGCGAAATCTGAGATACACTTTGGTCTAACTCCTCAGGGAAAGATCAGATCATCAAATGGAGTGGTGTTTTAACTTTCCCCACTAATACGTGTTTGTTGTTTGAATCTGAACTCTGGGTCAAAAGTGCCTTTTTTTGGCTGAATTCAGTTCTTGTGCCAATTCTGAGATACGCGTTTGTCCAATTCCTCAGGGAAACCTCAGATCAACAAAAGAAGTGGTTTTTACCTTTCCCCACTAATACGTGTTTGTTGTTTGAATCTGAACTCTATGTCAATGGTAGCATTTTTTGGTTGAATTCAGTTCTTTTGCCAATTCTGAGATACGCTTTGGTCTAATTCCTCAGGGAAACCTCAGATCAGAAAATGGAGTGGTGTTTTAGCTTTCTTGACTCAGGACACGACTAATATGCATTTATTGTTAGAATCTGAGCTCTGGGTCAAAAGTGACTTTTTTTGGTTGAATTCAGTTCTTGTGCCAATTCTGAGATACGCGTTTGTCCAATTCCTCAGGGAAACCTCAGATCAACAAAGAAGTGGTTTTTTAGCTTTCCCGTCTCAGGATACCACTAATTTGCATATGTTGTTCGAATCTGAGTTCTGGGTCAAAAGTAACATTTTTTGGTTGAATTCAGTTCTTTTGCCAATTCTGAGATACGCTTTGGTCTAACCTCAGGGAAAGCTCAGATCACCAAATGGAGTGGTTTTTTAGCTTTCCCGACTAGTATACCACTAATACGTGTTTGTTGTTTGAATCTGAACTCTGTGTCAATAGTAGCATTTTTTGGTTGAATTCAGTTCTTTTGCCAATTCTGAGATACGCGTTTGTCCAATTCCTCAGGGAAACCTCAGATCAACAAAGAAGTGGTTTTTTAGCTTTCCCGTCTCAGGATACCACTAATATGCATATGTTGTTTGAATCCGAGTTCTGGGTCAAAAGTCACATTTTTGATTGAATTCAGTTATTCTGCCAAATCTGAGATACACTTTGGTCTAACTCCTCAGGCAAAGCTCATATCAGCAAATGGAGTGGTTTTTTAGCTTTCCCGTCACAGGATACCACTAATATGTGTTTGTTGTTCGAATCTGAGTTTTTCAAATCTGAGCTTTGGTTCAAAAGTAAGGTTTTCTTATTGAATTGAGTTCTTCTGCCAATTCTGAGATACACTGGTGTAACTCCTCAGGGAAAGCTCAGATCAATAAATGGAGTCGTTATTTAGCTTTCCTGTCTCAGGATACCACTATTATGTGTTTGTTGTTCAAATCTGAGCTTTGGTTCAAAATTAGATTTTTGGTTAAATTTAGTTCTTTTGCCAATTCTGAGTTACGCGTTTGTCGAATTCCTCAGGGAAAGCTCATATCACGAAATGGAGTGGTTTTTTAGCTTTCCCCACTAATACGTGTTTGTTGTTTGAATCTGAACTCTGGGTCAAAAGTTACTTTTTTTGGCTGAATTCAGTTCTTGTGCCAATTTTGAGATACGCGTTTGTCGAATTCCTCAGGGAAAGCTCATATCACCAAATGGAGTGATTTTTTAGCATTCCCGACTAAGGACACTACTAATATGTGTTTGTTGTTCGAATCTGAGCTTTAGTTCAAAAGAAACAGGTTCTGGTTGAATTGAGTTTTTCTACCATTTCTAAGATAAACTTTGGTGTAACTCCCCAGGGAAACATCAGATGACAAAATGGAGTGGTTTTTTAGCATTCCCGTCTCAAGATACCACTAATATGCATATGTTGTTCGAATCCGAGTTCTGGGTCAAAAGTAACATTTTTTGGTTGATGCTTTGGTCTAACTCCTCAGGGAAAGCTCAGTTCGCCAAATGGAGTGGTTTTTTAGCTTTCCCGACTAGTATATCACTAATACGTGTTTGTTGTTTGAGTCTGAACTCTGTGTCAATAGTAGCATTTTTTGGTTGAATTCAGTTCTTCTGCCAATTCTGAAATACACTGGTGTAACTCCTCAGGGAAAACTCAGATCATCAAATTGAGTGGTGTTTTAGCTTTCTTGACTCAGGACACGACTAATATGCGTTTGTTGTTAGAATCTGAGCTCTGGGTCAAAAGTGACTTTTTTTGGCTGAATTCAGTTCTTGTGCCAATTGTGAGATACTCTTTTGTCGAAATCCTCAGGGAAAGCTCAGATCACCAAATGGAGTGGTTTTGTAGCTTTCCCGACTAGTATACCACTAATACGTGTTTGTTGTTTGAATCTGAACTCTGTGTCAATAGTAGCATTTTTTTGGTTGAATTCAGTTCTTTTGCCAATTTTGAGATACGCTTTGGTCTAATCTCAGGGAAAGCTCAGATCACTAAATGGAGTGGTTTTTTTTAGCTTTCCCGACTAGTATACCACTAATACGTGTTTGTTGTTTGAATCTGAACTCTGTGTCAATCGTAGCATTTTTTGATTGAATTCAGTTCTTTTGCCAATTCTGAGATACGCCTTTGTCCAATTCCTCAGGGAAACCTCAGATCAACAAAAGAAGTGGTTTTTTAGCTTTCCCGTCTGAGGATACCACTAATTTGCATATGTTGTTCGAATCTGAGTTCTGGGTCAAAAGTAACATTTTTTGGTTGAATTCAGTTCTTTTGCCAATTCTGAGATACGCTTTGGTCTAACCTCAGGGAAAGCTCAGATCAACAAATGGAGTGGTTTTTTAGCTTTCCCGTGTCAGGATACCACTAATATGCATATGTTGTTAGAATATGAGCTCTGGGTCAAAAGTGACTTTTTTTGGCTGAATTCAGTTCTTGTGCCAATTGTGAGATACTCTTTTTTCTAACACCTCAGGGAAAGCTCAGATCACCAAATGGAGTGGATTTTTAATTTTCCCATCTCAGGGTACCACTAATATGCATTTGTTGTTAGAATCTGAGCTCTGGGTCAAATGTGACTTTTTTTGGTTGAATTCAGTTCTTTTCCCAATTCTGAGATACGCTTTGGTCTAACCTCAGGGAAAGCTCAGATCACCAAATGGAGTGATTTTTTAGCATTCCCGACTAAGGACACTACTAATATGTGTTTGTTGTTCGAATCTGAGCATTAGTTCAAAAGAAACAGGTTCTGGTTGAATTGAGTTTTTCTACCATTTCTAAGATAAACTTTGGTGTAACTCCCCAGGGAAACATCAGATGACAAAATGGAGTGGTTTTTTAGCATTCCCGACTCAGGATACCACTAATATGCATATGTTGTTCGAATCTCAGATCTGTGTCAATAGCAGCACTTTTTGGTTGAATTCAGTTCTTTTGCCAATTCTGAGATACGCGTTTGTCCAATTCCTCAGGGAAACCTCAGATCAACAAAAGAAGTGGTTTTTTACCTTTCCCGTCTCAGGGTACCACTAATATGCATTTGTTGTTAGAATCTGAGCTCTGGTCAAATGTGACTTTTTTTGGTTGAATTCAGTTCTTTTCCCAATTCTGAGGATACGCTTTGGTCTAACCTCAGGGAAAGCTCAGATCACCAAATGGAGTGGATTTTTAGCATTCCCGACTAAGGACACTACTAATATGTGTTTGTTGTTCGAATCTGAGCATTAGTTCAAAAGAAACAGGTTCTGGTTGAATTGAGTTTTTCTACCATTTCTAAGATAAACTTTGGTGTAACTCCCCAGGGAAACATCAGATGACAAAATGGAGTGGTTTTTTAGCATTCCCGACTCAGGATACCACTAATACGCGTTTGTTGTTTGAATCTGAACTCTGTGTCAATAGCAGCACTTTTTGGTTGAATTCAGTTCTTTTGCCAATTCTGAGATACGCGTTTGTCCAATTCCTCAGGGAAACCTCAGATCAACAAAAGAAGTGGTTTTTTACCTTTCCCGTCTCAGGATACCACTAATATTGCATATGTTGTTCGAATCTCAGATCTGTGTCAATAGCAGCACTTTTTGGTTGAATTCAGTTCTTTTGCCAATTCTGAGATACGCGTTTGTCCAATTCCTCAGGGAAACCTCAGATCAACAAAAGAAGTGGTTTTTTACCTTTCCCGTCTCAGGATACCACTAATATGCATATGTTGTTCGAATCCGAGTTCTGGGTCAAAAGTAACATTTTTTGGTTGATGCTTTGGTCTAACTCCTCAGGGAAAGCTCAGTTCGCCAAATGGAGTGGTTTTTTAGCTTTCCCGACTAGTATACCACTAATACGTGTTTGTTGTTTGAGTCTGAACTCTGTGTCAATAGTAGCATTTTTTGGTTGAATTCAGTTCTTTTGCCAATTCTGAGATACACGTTTGTCAAATTCCTCAGGGAAACCTCAGATCAACAAAAGAAGTGGTTTTTTAGCTTTCCCGCCTCAGGATACCACTAATATCCATTTGTTGTTCGAATCTCAGATCTGGGTCAAAAGTAACGTCTTCTTGTTGAATTCAGTTATTCTGCGAAATCTGAGATACACTTTGGTCTAACTCCTCAGGGAAAGATCAGATCATCAAATGGAGTGGTGTTTTAACTTTTCCCACTAATACGTGTTTGTTGTTTGAATCTGAACTCTGTGTCAATCGTAGCATTTTTTGATTGAATTCAGTTCTTTTGCCAATTCTGAGATACGCCTTTGTCCAATTCCTCAGGGAAACCTCAGATCAACAAAAGAAGTGGTTTTTTAGCTTTCCCGTCTGAGGATACCACTAATTTGCATATGTTGTTCGAATCTGAGTTCTGGGTCAAAAGTAACATTTTTTGGTTGAATTCAGTTCTTTTGCCAATTCTGAGATACGCTTTGGTCTAACCTCAGGGAAAGCTCAGATCAACAAATGGAGTGGTTTTTTAGCTTTCCCGTGTCAGGATACCACTAATATGCATATGTTGTTAGAATATGAGCTCTGGGTCAAAAGTGACTTTTTTTGGCTGAATTCAGTTCTTGTGCCAATTGTGAGATACTCTTTTTTCTAACACCTCAGGGAAAGCTCAGATCACCAAATGGAGTGGATTTTTAATTTTCCCATCTCAGGGTACCACTAATATGCATTTGTTGTTAGAATCTGAGCTCTGGGTCAAATGTGACTTTTTTTGGTTGAATTCAGTTCTTTTCCCAATTCTGAGATACGCTTTGGTCTAACCTCAGGGAAAGCTCAGATCACCAAATGGAGTGATTTTTTAGCATTCCCGACTAAGGACACTACTAATATGTGTTTGTTGTTCGAATCTGAGCATTAGTTCAAAAGAAACAGGTTCTGGTTGAATTGAGTTTTTCTACCATTTCTAAGATAAACTTTGGTGTAACTCCCCAGGGAAACATCAGATGACAAAATGGAGTGGTTTTTTAGCATTCCCGACTCAGGATACCACTAATATGCATATGTTGTTCGAATCTCAGATCTGTGTCAATAGCAGCACTTTTTGGTTGAATTCAGTTCTTTTGCCAATTCTGAGATACGCGTTTGTCCAATTCCTCAGGGAAACCTCAGATCAACAAAAGAAGTGGTTTTTTACCTTTCCCGTCTCAGGATACCACTAATATGCATATGTTGTTCGAATCCGAGTTCTGGGTCAAAAGTAACATTTTTTGGTTGATGCTTTGGTCTAACTCCTCAGGGAAAGCTCAGTTCGCCAAATGGAGTGGTTTTTTAGCTTTCCCGACTAGTATACCACTAATACGTGTTTGTTGTTTGAGTCTGAACTCTGTGTCAATAGTAGCATTTTTTGGTTGAATTCAGTTCTTTTGCCAATTCTGAGATACACGTTTGTCAAATTCCTCAGGGAAACCTCAGATCAACAAAAGAAGTGGTTTTTTACCTTTCCCCACTAATACGTGTTTGTTGTTTGAATCTGAACTCTATGTCAATGGTAGCATTTTTTGGTTGAATTCAGTTCTTTTGCCAATTCTGAGATACGCTTTGGTCTAATTCCTCAGGGAAACCTCAGATCAGCAAATGGATTGGTTTTTTAGCTTTCCCGACTAGTATACCACTAATACGTGTTTGTTGTTTGAATCTGAACTCTGTGTCAATAGTAGCATTTTTTGGTTGAATTCAGTTCTTTTGCCAATTCTGAGATACGCGTTTGTCCAATTCCTCAGGGAAACCTCAGATCAACAAAAGAAGTGGTTTTTTAGCTTTCCCGTCTCAGGATACCACTAATATGCATATGTTGTTTGAATCCGAGTTCTGGGTCAAAAGTCACATTTTTTGATTGAATTCAGTTATTCTGCCAAATCTGAGATACACTTTGGTCTAACTCCTCAGGCAAAGCTCATATCAGCAAATGGAGTGGTTTTTTAGCTTTCCCGTCACAGGATACCACTAATATGTGTTTGTTGTTCGAATCTGAGTTTTTCAAATCTGAGCTTTGGTTCAAAAGTAAGGTTTTCTTATTGAATTGAGTTCTTCTGCCAATTCTGAGATACACTGGTGTAACTCCTCAGGGAAAGCTCAGATCAATAAATGGAGTCGTTATTTAGCTTTCCTGTCTCAGGATACCACTATTATGTGTTTGTTGTTCAAATCTGAGCTTTGGTTCAAAATTAGATTTTTGGTTAAATTTAGTTCTTTTGCCAATTCTGAGTTACGCGTTTGTCGAATTCCTCAGGGAAAGCTCATATCACGAAATGGAGTGGTTTTTTAGCTTTCCCCACTAATACGTGTTTGTTGTTTGAATCTGAACTCTGGGTCAAAAGTTACTTTTTTTGGCTGAATTCAGTTCTTGTGCCAATTTTGAGATACGCGTTTGTCGAATTCCTCAGGGAAAGCTCATATCACCAAATGGAGTGATTTTTTAGCATTCCCGACTAAGGACACTACTAATATGTGTTTGTTGTTCGAATCTGAGCTTTAGTTCAAAAGAAACAGGTTCTGGTTGAATTGAGTTTTTCTACCATTTCTAAGATAAACTTTGGTGTAACTCCCCAGGGAAACATCAGATGACAAAATGGAGTGGTTTTTTAGCATTCCCGTCTCAAGATACCACTAATATGCATATGTTGTTCGAATCCGAGTTCTGGGTCAAAAGTAACATTTTTTGGTTGATGCTTTGGTCTAACTCCTCAGGGAAAGCTCAGTTCGCCAAATGGAGTGGTTTTTTAGCTTTCCCGACTAGTATATCACTAATACGTGTTTGTTGTTTGAGTCTGAACTCTGTGTCAATAGTAGCATTTTTTGGTTGAATTCAGTTCTTTTGCCAATTCTGAGATACGCGTTTGTCCAATTCCCCAGGGAAACCTCAGATCAGCAAATGGAGTGGTTTTTTAGCTTTCCCGCCTCAGGATACCACTAATATCCATTTGTTGTTCAAATCTCAGATCTGGGTGAAAAGTAACGTCTTCTGGTTGAATTGAGTTCTTCTGCCAATTCTGAAATACACTGGTGTAACTCCTCAGGGAAAACTCAGATCATCAAATTGAGTGGTGTTTTAGCTTTCTTGACTCAGGACACGACTAATATGCGTTTGTTGTTAGAATATGAGCTCTGGGTCAAAAGTGACTTTTTTTGGCTGAATTCAGTTCTTGTGCCAATTGTGAGATACGCTTTTGTCTAACACCTCAGGGAAAGCTCAGATCACCAAATGGAGTGGATTTTTAATTTTCCCATCTCAGGGTACCACTAATATGCATTTGTTGTTAGAATCTGAGCTCTGGGTCAAATGTGACTTTTTTTGGTTGAATTCAGTTCTTTTCCCAATTCTGAGATACGCATTGGTCTAACCTCAGGGAAAGCTCAGATCACCAAATGGAGTGGTTTTTTAGCTTTCCCGCCTCATGATACGACTAATAAAGCCCTATGAAGCGGTATATAAGTCTACTGCTATTGCTAATATCCATTTGTTCTTCGAATATCAGATCTGGGTGAAAAGTAACGTCTTCTGGTTGAATTGAGTTCTTCTGCCAATTCTGAGATACACTGGTGTAACTCCTCAGGGAAAACTCAGATCATCAAATTGAGTGGTGTTTTAGCATTCTTGACTCAGGACACGACTAATATCCGTTTGTTGTTAGAATTTGAGCTCTTGGTCAAAAGTGACTTTTTTTGGCTGAATTCAGTTCTTGTGCCAATTGTGAGATACGCTTTTGTCAAACACCTCAGGGAAAGCTCAGATCACCAAATGGAGTGGTTTTTTAGCTTTCCCGACTAGTATACCACTACTTCGTGTTTGTTGTTTGAATCTGAACTCTGTGTCAATAGTAGCATTTTTTGGTTGAATTCAGTTCTTCTGCCAATTCTGAAATACACTGGTGTAACTCCTCAGGGAAAACTCAGATCATCAAATTGAGTGGTGTTTTAGCTTTCTTGACTCAGGACACGACTAATATGCGTTTGTTGTTAGAATCTGAGCTCTGGGTCAAAAGTGACTTTTTTTGGCTGAATTCAGTTCTTGTGCCAATTGTGAGATACTCTTTTGTCGAAATCCTCAGGGAAAGCTCAGATCACCAAATGGAGTGGTTTTGTAGCTTTCCCGACTAGTATACCACTAATACGTGTTTGTTGTTTGAATCTGAACTCTGTGTCAATAGTAGCATTTTTTTGGTTGAATTCAGTTCTTTTGCCAATTTTGAGATACGCTTTGGTCTAATCTCAGGGAAAGCTCAGATCACTAAATGGAGTGGTTTTTTTAGCTTTCCCGACTAGTATACCACTAATACGTGTTTGTTGTTTGAATCTGAACTCTGTGTCAATCGTAGCATTTTTTGATTGAATTCAGTTCTTTTGCCAATTCTGAGATACGCCTTTGTCCAATTCCTCAGGGAAACCTCAGATCAACAAAAGAAGTGGTTTTTTAGCTTTCCCGTCTGAGGATACCACTAATTTGCATATGTTGTTCGAATCTGAGTTCTGGGTCAAAAGTAACATTTTTTGGTTGAATTCAGTTCTTTTGCCAATTCTGAGATACGCTTTGGTCTAACCTCAGGGAAAGCTCAGATCAACAAATGGAGTGGTTTTTTAGCTTTCCCGTGTCAGGATACCACTAATATGCATATGTTGTTAGAATATGAGCTCTGGGTCAAAAGTGACTTTTTTTGGCTGAATTCAGTTCTTGTGCCAATTGTGAGATACTCTTTTTTCTAACACCTCAGGGAAAGCTCAGATCACCAAATGGAGTGGATTTTTAATTTTCCCATCTCAGGGTACCACTAATATGCATTTGTTGTTAGAATCTGAGCTCTGGGTCAAATGTGACTTTTTTTGGTTGAATTCAGTTCTTTTCCCAATTCTGAGATACGCTTTGGTCTAACCTCAGGGAAAGCTCAGATCACCAAATGGAGTGATTTTTTAGCATTCCCGACTAAGGACACTACTAATATGTGTTTGTTGTTCGAATCTGAGCATTAGTTCAAAAGAAACAGGTTCTGGTTGAATTGAGTTTTTCTACCATTTCTAAGATAAACTTTGGTGTAACTCCCCAGGGAAACATCAGATGACAAAATGGAGTGGTTTTTTAGCATTCCCGACTCAGGATACCACTAATATGCATATGTTGTTCGAATCTCAGATCTGTGTCAATAGCAGCACTTTTTGGTTGAATTCAGTTCTTTTGCCAATTCTGAGATACGCGTTTGTCCAATTCCTCAGGGAAACCTCAGATCAACAAAAGAAGTGGTTTTTTACCTTTCCCGTCTCAGGATACCACTAATATGCATATGTTGTTCGAATCCGAGTTCTGGGTCAAAAGTAACATTTTTTGGTTGATGCTTTGGTCTAACTCCTCAGGGAAAGCTCAGTTCGCCAAATGGAGTGGTTTTTTAGCTTTCCCGACTAGTATACCACTAATACGTGTTTGTTGTTTGAGTCTGAACTCTGTGTCAATAGTAGCATTTTTTGGTTGAATTCAGTTCTTTTCCCAATTCTGAGATACACTTTGGTCTAACTCCTCAGGGAAAACTCAGATCATCAAATGGAGTGGTGTTTTAGCTTTCTTGACTCAGGACACGACTAATATGCATTTATTGTTAGAATATGAGCTCTGGGTCAAAAGTGACTTTTTTTGGCTGAATTCAGTTGTGCCAATTGTGAGATACGCTTTTGTCTAACACCTCAGGGAAAACTCAGATCACCAAATGGAGTGGATTTTTAATTTTCCCATCTCAGGGTACCACTAATATGCATTTGTTGTTAGAATCTGAGCTCTGGGTCAAATGTGACTTTTTTTGGTTGAATTCAGTTCTTTTCCCAATTCTGAGATACGCTTTGGTCTAACCTCAGGGAAAGCTCAGATCACCCAATGGAGTGGTTTTTTTAGCTTTCCCGACTAGTATACCACTAATACGTGTTTGTTGTTTGAATCTGAACTCTGTGTCAATAGTAGCAGTTTTGGTTGAATTCAGTTCTTTTGCCATTCGGAGATACGCGTTTGTCCAATTCCCCAGGGAAACCCCAGATCAGCAAATGGAGTGGTGTTTTAGCTTTCTTGACTCAGGACACGACTAATATGCATTTATTGTTATAATCTGAGCTGTGGGTCAAAAGTGACTTTTTTGGTTGAATTCAGTTCTTGTGCCAATCTGAGATACGCGTTGTGTCGAATTCCTCAGGGAACCTCAGATCAACAAAACAAGTGGTTTTTTTAGCTTTCCCGTCTCAGGATACCACTAATTGCATATGTTGTTCGAATATCAGATCTGGGTGAAAAGTAACGTCTTCTGGTTGAATTCAGTTCGTTTCCCAATTCTGAGATCGCGTTTGTCCAATTCCTCAGGGAAACTCAGATCAACAAAAGAAGTGCTTTTTTAGCTTTCCCGTCTCAGGATACACTAATATGTGTTCGAATCTGAGTTCTGGGGTCAAAAGTAACATTTTTTGGTTGAATTCAGTTCTTTTCCCAATTCTGAGATACGCTTTGGTCTAACCTCAGGGAAAGCTCAGATCACCAAATGGAGTGGATTTTTAATTTTCCCATCTCAGGGTACCACTAATATGCATTTGTTGTTAGAATCTGAGCTCTGGGTCAAATGTGACTTTTTTTGGTTGAATTCAGTTCTTTTCCCAATTCTGAGATACGCTTTGGTCTAACCTCAGGGAAAGCTCAGATCACCAAATGGAGTGGTTTTTTTAGCTTTCCCGACTAGTATACCACTAATACGTGTTTGTTGTTTGAATCTGAACTGTGTCAATAGTAGCATTTTTTGGTTGAATTCAGTTCTTTTGCCAATTCTGAGATACGCGTTTGTCCAATTCCCCAGGGAAACCTCAGATCAGCAAATGGAATGGTTTTTTAGCTTTCCCGCCTCAGGATACCAGTAATATCCATTTGTTGTTCGAATCTCAGATCTGGGTCAAAAGTATCGTCTTCTGGTTGAATTGAGTTCTTCTGCCAATTCTGAAATACACTGGTGTAACTCCTCAGGGAAAACTCAGATCATCAAATTGAGTGGTGTTTTAGCTTTCTTGACTCAGGACACGACTAATATGCGTTTGTTGTTAGAATATGAGCTCTGGGTCAAAAGTGACTTTTTTTGGCTGAATTCAGTTCTTGTGCCAATTGTGAGATACGCTTTTGTCTAACACCTCAGGGAAAGCTCAGATCACCAAATGGAGTGGATTTTTAATTTTCCCATCTCAGGGTACCACTAATATGCATTTGTTGTTAGAATCTGAGCTCTGGGTCAAATGTGACTTTTTTTGGTTGAATTCAGTTCTTTTCCCAATTCTGAGATACGCATTGGTCTAACCTCAGGGAAAGCTCAGATCACCAAATGGAGTGGTTTTTTAGCTTTCCCGCCTCATGATACGACTAATAAAGCCCTATGAAGCGGTATATAAGTCTACTGCTATTGCTAATATCCATTTGTTCTTCGAATATCAGATCTGGGTGAAAAGTAACGTCTTCTGGTTGAATTGAGTTCTTCTGCCAATTCTGAGATACACTGGTGTAACTCCTCAGGGAAAACTCAGATCATCAAATTGAGTGGTGTTTTAGCATTCTTGACTCAGGACACGACTAATATCCGTTTGTTGTTAGAATTTGAGCTCTTGGTCAAAAGTGACTTTTTTTGGCTGAATTCAGTTCTTGTGCCAATTGTGAGATACGCTTTTGTCAAACACCTCAGGGAAAGCTCAGATCACCAAATGGAGTGGTTTTTTAGCTTTCCCGACTAGTATACCACTACTTCGTGTTTGTTGTTTGAATCTGAACTCTGTGTCAATAGTAGCATTTTTTGGTTGAATTCAGTTCTTCTGCCAATTCTGAAATACACTGGTGTAACTCCTCAGGGAAAACTCAGATCATCAAATTGAGTGGTGTTTTAGCTTTCTTGACTCAGGACACGACTAATATGCGTTTGTTGTTAGAATCTGAGCTCTGGGTCAAAAGTGACTTTTTTTGGCTGAATTCAGTTCTTGTGCCAATTGTGAGATACTCTTTTGTCGAAATCCTCAGGGAAAGCTCAGATCACCAAATGGAGTGGTTTTGTAGCTTTCCCGACTAGTATACCACTAATACGTGTTTGTTGTTTGAATCTGAACTCTGTGTCAATAGTAGCATTTTTTTGGTTGAATTCAGTTCTTTTGCCAATTTTGAGATACGCTTTGGTCTAATCTCAGGGAAAGCTCAGATCACTAAATGGAGTGGTTTTTTTAGCTTTCCCGACTAGTATACCACTAATACGTGTTTGTTGTTTGAATCTGAACTCTGTGTCAATCGTAGCATTTTTTGATTGAATTCAGTTCTTTTGCCAATTCTGAGATACGCCTTTGTCCAATTCCTCAGGGAAACCTCAGATCAACAAAAGAAGTGGTTTTTTAGCTTTCCCGTCTGAGGATACCACTAATTTGCATATGTTGTTCGAATCTGAGTTCTGGGTCAAAAGTAACATTTTTTGGTTGAATTCAGTTCTTTTGCCAATTCTGAGATACGCTTTGGTCTAACCTCAGGGAAAGCTCAGATCAACAAATGGAGTGGTTTTTTAGCTTTCCCGTGTCAGGATACCACTAATATGCATATGTTGTTAGAATATGAGCTCTGGGTCAAAAGTGACTTTTTTTGGCTGAATTCAGTTCTTGTGCCAATTGTGAGATACTCTTTTTTCTAACACCTCAGGGAAAGCTCAGATCACCAAATGGAGTGGATTTTTAATTTTCCCATCTCAGGGTACCACTAATATGCATTTGTTGTTAGAATCTGAGCTCTGGGTCAAATGTGACTTTTCTTGGTTGAATTCAGTTCTTTTCCCAATTCTGAGATACGCTTTGGTCTAACCTCAGGGAAAGCTCAGATCACCAAATGGAGTGGTTTTTTTAGCTTTCCCGACTAGTATACCACTAATACGTGTTTGCTGTTTGAATCTGAACTCTGTGTCAATAGTAGCATTTTTTGGTTGAATTCAGTTCTTTTACCAATTCTGAGATACGCGTTTGTCCAATTCCTCAGGCAAATCTCAGATCAACAAAGAAGTGGTTTTTTAGCTTTCCCGCCTCAGGATACCACTAATAAAGTCCTATGAAGCGGTATATAAGTCTACTGCTATTGCTAATATCCATTTGTTCTTCGAATATCAGATCTGGGTGAAAAGTAACGTCTTCTGGTTGAATTGAGTTCTTCTGCCAATTCTGAGATACACTGGTGTAACTCCTCAGGGAAAACTCAGATCATCAAAATGAGTGGTGTTTTAGTTTTCCTGACTCAGGACACCACTAATATGCGTTTGTTGTTAGAATTTGAGCTCTGGGTCAAAAGTGACTTTTTTTGGCTGAATTCAGTTCTTGTGCCAATTCTGAGATACGCGTTTGTCCAATTCCTCAGGGAAATCTCAGATCAACAAAAGAAGTGGTTTTTTAGCTTTCCCGCCTCAGGATACGACTAATAAAGACCTATGAAGCGGTATATAAGTCTACTGCTATTGCTAATATCCATTTGTTCTTCGAATATCAGATCTGGGTGAAAAGTAACGTCTTCTGGTTGAATTGAGTTCTTCTGCCAATTCTGAGAAACACTGGTGCAACTCCTCAGGGAAAACTCAGATCATCAAATGGAGTGGTGTTTTAGCTTTCTTGACTCAGGACACGACTAATATGCATTTATTGTTAGAATATGAGCTCTGGGTCAAAAGTGACTTTTTTTGGCTGAATTCAGTTGTGCCAATTGTGAGATACGCTTTTGTCTAACACCTCAGGGAAAACTCAGATCACCAAATGGAGTGGATTTTTAATTTTCCCATCTCAGGGTACCACTAATATGCATTTGTTGTTAGAATCTGAGCTCTGGGTCAAATGTGACTTTTTTTGGTTGAATTCAGTTCTTTTCCCAATTCTGAGATACGCTTTGGTCTAACCTCAGGGAAAGCTCAGATCACCCAATGGAGTGGTTTTTTTTAGCTTTCCCGACTAGTATACCACTAATACGTGTTTGTTGTTTGAATCTGAACTCTGTGTCAATAGTAGCATTTTTTGGTTGAATTCAGTTCTTTTGCCAATTCTGAGATACGCGTTTGTCCAATTCCCCAGGGAAACCCCAGATCAGCAAATGGAGTGGTGTTTTAGCTTTCTTGACTCAGGACACGACTAATATGCATTTATTGTTATAATCTGAGCTGTGGGTCAAAAGTGACTTTTTTTGGTTGAATTCAGTTCTTGTGCCAATTCTGAGATACGCGTTTGTCGAATTCCTCAGGGAAACCTCAGATCAACAAAAGAAGTGGTTTTTTAGCTTTCCCGTCTCAGGATACCACTAATATGCATATGTTGTTCGAATATCAGATCTGGGTGAAAAGTAACGTCTTCTGGTTGAATTCAGTTCGTTTCCCAATTCTGAGATACGCGTTTGTCCAATTCCTCAGGGAAACCTCAGATCAACAAAAGAAGTGCTTTTTTAGCTTTCCCGTCTCAGGATACCACTAATATGTTGTTCGAATCTGAGTTCTGGGTCAAAAGTAACATTTTTTGGTTGAATTCAGTTCTTTTGCCAATTCTGAGATACGCTTTGGTCTAACCTCAGGGAAAGCTCAGATCACCAAATGGAGTGGATTTTTAATTTTCCCATCTCAGGGTACCACTAATATGCATTTGTTGTTAGAATCTGAGCTCTGGGTCAAATGTGACTTTTTTTGGTTGAATTCAGTTCTTTTCCCAATTCTGAGATACGCTTTGGTCTAACCTCAGGGAAAGCTCAGATCACCAAATGGAGTGGTTTTTTTAGCTTTCCCGACTAGTATACCACTAATACGTGTTTGTTGTTTGAATCTGAACTGTGTCAATAGTAGCATTTTTTGGTTGAATTCAGTTCTTTTGCCAATTCTGAGATACGCGTTTGTCCAATTCCCCAGGGAAACCTCAGATCAGCAAATGGAATGGTTTTTTAGCTTTCCCGCCTCAGGATACCAGTAATATCCATTTGTTGTTCGAATCTCAGATCTGGGTCAAAAGTATCGTCTTCTGGTTGAATTGAGTTCTTCTGCCAATTCTGAAATACACTGGTGTAACTCCTCAGGGAAAACTCAGATCAACAAAAGAAGTGGTGTTTTAGCTTTCTTGACTCAGGAGACGACTAATATGCGTTTGTTGTTAGAATATGAGCTCTGGGTCAAAAGTGACTTTTTTGGCTGAATTCAGTTCTTGTGCCAATTGTGAGATACTCTTTTTTCTAACACCTCAGGGAAAGCTCAGATCACCAAATGGAGTGGATTTTTAATTTTCCCATCTCAGGGTACCACTAATATGCATTTGTTGTTAGAATCTGAGCTCTGGGTCAAATGTGACTTTTCTTGGTTGAATTCAGTTCTTTTCCCAATTCTGAGATACGCTTTGGTCTAACCTCAGGGAAAGCTCAGATCACCAAATGGAGTGGTTTTTTTAGCTTTCCCGACTAGTATACCACTAATACGTGTTTGCTGTTTGAATCTGAACTCTGTGTCAATAGTAGCATTTTTTGGTTGAATTCAGTTCTTTTACCAATTCTGAGATACGCGTTTGTCCAATTCCTCAGGCAAATCTCAGATCAACAAAGAAGTGGTTTTTTAGCTTTCCCGCCTCAGGATACCACTAATAAAGTCCTATGAAGCGGTATATAAGTCTACTGCTATTGCTAATATCCATTTGTTCTTCGAATATCAGATCTGGGTGAAAAGTAACGTCTTCTGGTTGAATTGAGTTCTTCTGCCAATTCTGAGATACACTGGTGTAACTCCTCAGGGAAAACTCAGATCATCAAAATGAGTGGTGTTTTAGTTTTCCTGACTCAGGACACCACTAATATGCGTTTGTTGTTAGAATTTGAGCTCTGGGTCAAAAGTGACTTTTTTTGGCTGAATTCAGTTCTTGTGCCAATTCTGAGATACGCGTTTGTGGAATTCCTCAGGGAAACCTCAGATCAACAAAAGAAGTGGTTTTTTTAGCTTTCCCGCCTCAAGATACCAATAATATCCATTTTTGTTCGAATCTCAGATCTGGGTCAAAAGTAACGTCTTCTGGTTGAATTGAGTTCTTCTGCCAATTCTGAAATACACTGGTGTAACTCATCAGGGAAAACTCAGATCATCAAATGGAGTGGTGTTTTAGCTTTCTTGACTCAGGACACGACTAATATGCATTAATTGTTAGAATCTGAGCTCTGGGTCAAATGTGACTTTTTTTGGTTGAATTCAGTTCTTTTCCCAATTCTGAGATACGCTTTGGTCTAACCTCAGGGAAAGCTCAGATCACCAAATGGAGTGGTTTTTTAGCTTTCCCGACTAGTATACCACTAATACGTGTTTGTTGTTTGAATCTGAACTCTGTGTCAATAGTAGCATTTTTTGGTTGAATTCAGTTCTTTTGCCAATTCTGAGATACGCGTTTGTCCAATTCCCCAGGGAAACCCCAGATCAGAAAATGGAGTGGTGTTTTAGCTTTCTTGACTCAGGACACGACTAATATGCATTTATTGTTAGAATCTGAGCTCTGGGTCAAAAGTGACTTTTTTTGGTTGAATTCAGTTCTTGTGCCAATTCTGAGATACGCGTTTGTGGAATTCCTCAGGGAAACCTCAGATCAACAAAAGAAGTGGTTTTTTAGCTTTCCCGTCTCAGGATACCACTAATATGCATATGTTGTTCGAATCTGAGTTCTGGGTCAAAAGTAACGTCTTCTGGTTGAATTGAGTTCTTCTGCCAATTCTGAAATACACTGGTGTAACTCATCAGGGAAAACTCAGATCATCAAATGGAGTGGTGTTTTAGCTTTCTTGACTCAGGACAGGACTAATATGCGTTTGTTGTTATAATATGAGCTCTGGGTCAAAAGTGACTTTTTTTGGCTGAATTCATTTCTTGTGCCAATTGTGAGATACGCTTTGGTCTCTCAGGGAAAGCTTAGATCACCAAATGGAGTGGTTTTTTTAGCTTTCTTGACTCAGGACACGACTAATATGCATTTATTGTTATAATCTGAGCTGTGGGTCAAAAGTGACTTTTTTTGGTTGAATTCAGTTCTTGTGCCAATTCGAAGATAGGCGTTTGTCGAATTCCTCAGGGAAACCTCAGATCAACAAAAGAAGTGGTTTTTTAGCTTTCCCGACTAGTATACCACTAATACGTGTTTGTTGTTTGAATCTGAACTCTGTGTCAATAGTAGCATTTTTGGGTTGAATTCAGTTCTTTTGCCAATTCTGAGATACGCGTTTGTCGAATTCCTCAGGGAAACCTCAGATCAACAAAAGAAGTGGTTTTTTAGCTTTCTCGTCTCAGGATACCACTAATATGCATATGTTGTTCGAATATCAGATCTGGGTGAAAAGTAACGTCTTCTGGTTGAATTCAGTTCGTTTCCCAATTCTGAGATACGCGTTTGTCCAATTCCTCAGGGAAACCTCAGATCAACAAAAGAAGTGGTTTTTTAGCTTTCCCGTCTCAGGATACTACTAATATGTTGTTCGAATCTGAGTTCTGGGTCAAAAGTAACATTTTTTGGTTGAATTCAGTTCTTTTGCCAATTCTGAGATACGCTTTGGTCTAACCTCAGGGAAAGCTCAGATCACCAAATGGAGTGGATTTTTAATTTTCCCATCTCAGGGTACCACTAATATGCATTTGTTGTTAGAATCTGAGCTCTGGGTCAAATGTGACTTTTTTTGGTTGAATTCAGTTCTTTTCCCAATTCTGAGATACGCTTTGGTCTAACCTCAGGGAAAGCTCAGATCACCAAATGGAGTGGTTTTTTTAGCTTTCCCGACTAGTATACCACTAATACGTGTTTGTTGTTTGAATCTGAACTGTGTCAATAGTAGCATTTTTTGGTTGAATTCAGTTCTTTTGCCAATTCTGAGATACGCGTTTGTCCAATTCCCCAGGGAAACCTCAGATCAGCAAATGGAATGGTTTTTTAGCTTTCCCGCCTCAGGATACCAGTAATATCCATTTGTTGTTCGAATCTCAGATCTGGGTCAAAAGTATCGTCTTCTGGTTGAATTGAGTTCTTCTGCCAATTCTGAAATACACTGGTGTAACTCCTCAGGGAAAACTCAGATCAACAAAAGAAGTGGTGTTTTAGCTTTCTTGACTCAGGAGACGACTAATATGCGTTTGTTGTTAGAATTTGAGCTCTGGGTCAAAAGTGACTTTTTTTGGCTGAATTCAGTTCTTGTGCCAATTCTGAGATACGCGTTTGTCCAATTCCCCAGGGAAACCTCAGATCAGCAAATGGAATGGTTTTTTAGCTTTCCCGCCTCAGGATACCAGTAATATCCATTTGTTGTTCGAATCTCAGATCTGGGTCAAAAGTATCGTCTTCTGGTTGAATTGAGTTCTTCTGCCAATTCTGAAATACACTGGTGTAACTCCTCAGGGAAAACTCAGAACAACAAAAGAAGTGGTGTTTTAGATTTCTTGACTCAGGAGACGACTAATATGCGTTTGTTGTTAGAATATGAGCTCTGGGTCAAAAGTGACTTTTTTTGGCTGAATTCAGTTCTTGTGCCAATTGTGAGATACTCTTTTTTCTAACACCTCAGGGAAAGCTCAGATCACCAAATGGAGTGGATTTTTAATTTTTCCATCTCAGGGTACCACTAATATGCATTTGTTGTTAGAATCTGAGCTCTGGGTCAAATGTGACTTTTCTTGGTTGAATTCAGTTCTTTTCCCAATTCTGAGATACGCTTTGGTCTAACCTCAGGGAAAGCTCAGATCACCAAATGGAGTGGTTTTTTTAGCTTTCCCGACTAGTATACCACTAATACGTGTTTGCTGTTTGAATCTGAACTCTGTGTCAATAGTAGCATTTTTGGGTTGAATTCAGTTCTTTTACCAATTCTGAGATACGCGTTTGTCCAATTCCTCAGGCAAATCTCAGATCAACAAAGAAGTGGTTTTTTAGCTTTCCCGCCTCAGGATACCACTAATAAAGTCCTATGAAGCGGTATATAAGTCTACTGCTGTTGCTAATATCCATTTGTTCTTCGAATATCAGATCTGGGTGAAAAGTAACGTCTTCTGGTTGAATTGAGTTCTTCTGCCAATTCTGAGATACACTGGTGTAACTCCTCAGGGAAAACTCAGATCATCAAAATGAGTGGTGTTTTAGTTTTCCTGACTCAGGACACCACTAATATGCGTTTGTTGTTAGAATTTGAGCTCTGGGTCAAAAGTGACTTTTTTTGGCTGAATTCAGTTCTTGTGCCAATTCTGAGATACGCGTTTGTCGAATTCCTCAGGGAAACCTCAGATCAACAAAAGAAGTGGTTTTTTTAGCTTTCCTGCCTCAAGATACCAATAATATCCATTTTTGTTCGAATCTCAGATCTGGGTCAAAAGTAACGTCTTCTGGTTGAATTGAGTTCTTCTGCCAATTCTGAAATACACTGGTGTAACTCATCAGGGAAAACTCAGATCATCAAATGGAGTGGTGTTTTAGCTTTCTTGACTCAGGACACGACTAATATGCATTAATTATTAGAATCTGAGCTCTGGGTCAAATGTGACTTTTTTTGGTTGAATTCAGTTCTTGTGCCAATTCTGAGATACGCTTTGGTCTAACCTCATGGAAAGCTCAGATCACCAAATGGAGTGGTTTTTTTAGCTTTCCCGACTAGTATACCACTAATACGTGTTTGTTGTTTGAATCTGAACTCTGTGTCAATAGTAGCATTTTTTGGTTGAATTCAGTTCTTTTGCCAATTCTGAGATACGCGTTTGTCCAATTCCCCAGGGAAACCCCAGATCAGAAAATGGAGTGGTGTTTTAGCTTTCTTGACTCAGGACACGACTAATATGCATTTATTGTTAGAATCTGAGCTCTGGGTCAAAAGTAACGTCTTCTCGTTGAATTCAGTTATATTGCCAAGAAGTGACTTTTTTTGGTTGTTCAGTTCTTTTGCCAATTCTGAGATACGCTTTGGTCTAACTCGTCAGGGAAACCTCAGATCAGCAAATGGAGTGGTTTTTTAGCTTTCCCGTCTCAGGATACCACGAATAGGAGTTTCTTGTTCGACTATGAGCTCTGTGTCAAAACTTGCATTTTTTGGTTGAATTCAGTTCTTTTGCCAATTCTGAGATACACTTTGGTCTAACTCCTCAGGGAAAGCTCAGATCACCAAATGGAGTGGTTTTTTCAGCTTTCCCCCCTCAGGATACCACTAATATCCATTTGTTTTTCGAATCTCAGATCTGGGTCAAAAGTAGCGTTTTCTTGTTGAATTCAGTTATTCTGCCAAATCTGAGATACACTTTGGTCTAACTCCTCAGGGAAAGATGAGATCAGCAAATGGAGTGGTTTTTTTTAGCTTTCCTGACTCAGTACACCACTAATAGGTGATTTTTGTTCGAATCTGAGCTTTGGTTCAAAAGCAACACTTTCTGGTTGAATTGAGTTCTTTCGCCAATTCTGAGATACGCTTTGGTCTAATTGCTCAGGGAAACCTCAGATCAACAAAAGAAGTGGTTTTTTAGCTTTCTCGACTAGTATACCACTAATACGTGTTTGTTGTTTGAATCTGAACTCTATGTCAATAGTAGCATTTTTTGGTTGAATTCAGTTCTTTTGCCAATTCTGAGATACGCTTTGGTCTAATTCCTCAGGGAAACCTCAGATCAGCAAATGGAGTGGTTTTTTTAGCTTTCCCGCCTCAGGATACCACTAATATCCATTGTTGTTCGAATCTCAGATCTGGGTCAAAAGTAACGTATTCTGGTTGAATTGAGTTCTTCTGCCAATTCTGAGATACACTGGTTTAACTCCTCAGGGAAAAATCAGATCATCAAATGTAGTGGTGTTTTAGCTTTCTTGACTCAGGACACGACTAATATGCGTTTGTTGTTAGAATCTGAGCTCTGGGTCAAAAGTGACTTTTTTTGGCTGAATTCAGTTCTTGTGCCAATTCTGAGATACGCGTTTGTCGAATTCCTCAGGGAAAGCTCATATCACCAAATGGAGTGGTTTTTTAGCTTTCCCCACTAATACGTGTTTGTTGTTTGAATCTGAACTCTATGTCAATAGTAGCATTTTTTGGTTGAATTCAGTTCTTTTGCCAATTCTGAGATACGCTTTGGTCTAATTCCTCAGGGAAACCTCAGATCAGCAAATGGAGTGGTTTTTTAGCTTTCCCGCCTCAGGATACCACTAATATCCATTTGTTCTTCGAATCTGAGCTCTGGGTCAAAAGTTACGTCTTCTCGTTGAATTCAGTTATATTGCCAAGAAGTGACTTTTTTTGGTTGTTCAGTTCTTTTGCCAATTCTGAGATACGCTTTGGTCTAATTCCTCAGGGAAACCTCAGATCAGCAAATGGAGTGGTTTTTTAGCTTTCCCGCCTCAGGATACCACTAATATCCATTTGTTCTTCGAATCTGAGCTCTGGGTCAAAAGTAACGTCTTCTCGTTGAATTCAGTTATATTGCCAAGAAGTGACTTTTTTTGGTTGTTCAGTTCTTTTGCCAATTCTGAGATACGCTTTGGTCTAACTCGTCAGGGAAACCTCAGATCAGCAAATGGAGTGGTGTTTTACCTTTCTTGACTCAGGACACGACTAGTATGCGTTTGTAGTTTGAATCTGAGTTCTGGGTCAAAAGTAACATTTTTTGGTTGAATTCAGTTCTTTTGCCAATTCTGAGATACGCTTTGGTCTAACTCCTCAGGGAAAGCTCAGATCACCAAATGGAGTGGTTTTTTTTAGCTTTCCCGCCTCAGGATAACACTAATATCCATTTGTTTTTCGAATCTCAGATCTTGGTCAAAAGTAACGTCTTCTTGTTGAATTCAGTTATTCTCCCAAATCTGAGATACACTTTGGTCTAACTCCTCAGGGAAAGATCAGATCAGCAAATGGAGTGGTTTTTTTAGCTTTCCCGTCTCAGGATACCACGAATAGGAGTTTCTTGTTCGACTATGAGCTCTGTGTCAAAACTTGCATTTTTTGGTTGAATTCAGTTCTTTTGCCAATTCTGAGATACGCTTTGGTCTAACTCCTCAGGGAAAGCTCAGATCACCAAATGGAGTGGTTTTTTCAGCTTTCCCCCCTCAGGATACCACTAATATCCATTTGTTTTTCGAATCTCAGATCTGCGTCAAAAGTAACGTTTTCTTGTTGAATTCAGTTATTCTGCCAAATCTGAGATACACTTTGGTCTAACTCCTCAGGGAAAGATGAGATCAGCAAATGGAGTGGTTTTTTAGCTTTCCCTTCTCAGGATACCACGAACAGGTGTTTCTTGTTCGAGTATGAGCTCTGTGTCAAAACTTGCATTTTTTTGGTTGAATTCAGTTCTTTTGCCAATTCTGAGATACGCTTTGTTCTAACTCCTCAGGGAAAGCTCAGATCACCAAATGGAGTGGTTTTGTAGCTTTCCCGACTAGTATACCACTAATACGTGTTTGTTGTTTGAATCTGAACTCTGTGTCAATAGTAGCATTTTTTGGTTGAATTCAGTTCTTTTGCCAATTCTGAGATACGCGTTTGTCCAATTCCTCAGGGAAACCTCAGATCAACAAAAGAAGTGGTTTTTTTAGCTTTCCCGCCTCAGGATACCACTAATATGCATTTGTTGTTCGAATCTCAGATCTGGGTCAAAGGTAACGTCTTCTGGTTGAATTGAGTTCTTCTGCCAATTCTGAGATACACTGGTGTAACTCCTCAGGGAAAACTCAGATCATCAAATGGAGTGGTGTTTTAGCTTTCTTGATTTAGGACACGACTAATATGCGTTTGTTGTTAGAATCTGAGCTCTGGGTCAAAAGTGACTTTTTTTGGCTCAATTCAGTTCTTGTGCCAATTCTGAGATACGCTTTTGTCTAACACCTCAGGGAAAGCTCAGATCACCAATTGGAGTGGTTTTTTAATTTTCCCATCTCAGGGTACCACTAATATAGATTTGTTGTTCAAATCTTGAGATCTGGGTCAAAACTAACGTCTTCTGGTTGAATTCAGTTATTCTGCAAAATCTGAGATACAATTTGGTCTAACTCCTCAGGGAAACCTCAGATCACAAAAAGGAATGGTTTATTTAGCTTATCCATCTCAGGATACCACTAATATGCATTTGTTGTTCGAATCTGAGATCTCGGTCAAAAGTAACGTTTTCTGGTTGAATTCAGTTCTTTTGCCAATTCTTTGATCCGCTTTGGTCTACCTCCTCAGGGAAAGCTCAGATCACCAGATGGAGTGGTTTTTTTTAGCTTTCCCGACAGGATACACCTTATAGGTGTTTGTTGTTCGAATCTGAGCTTTGGTTCAAAAGTCACGTTTTTTGGTTGGATTCAGTTCTTTTGCCAATTCTGAGATACACTTTGGTATAACTCCTCAGGGCAACCTCAGATCACCAAATGGAGTGGTTTTTTCGCTTTCCCGTCTCAGGATACCACTAATATGTGTTTATTGTTATAATCTGAACACTGTTTCAATACTAGCATTTTGTGGTTCTGGGTGAAAAGTAACGTTTTTTGGTTAAATATAGTTCTTTTGCCAATTCTGAGATTCCTTTGGTCTTACTCCTCAGGGAAAGCTCTGATCACAAAACGGAGTGGTTTTTTAGCTTTCCCGACTCAGGAAACCCCTTTTAGGTGTTTGTTGTTCGAATTTGAGCTTTGGTTCAATAGTAACACTTTCTGGTTGAATTGAGTTATTTCGCAAATTCTCAGATACGCTTTGGTCTATCTCCTCAGGGAAAGCTCTGATCACCGAACGAAGTGGTTTTCTAGTTTTCCCGACTGAGGATACCACTAATATGTATTTGTTCTTCAAATCTGAGCTCTGAGTCAAAAGCAATGTGTTCTAGTGGAATTGAGTTATTCTGGTTGAGATCTTTCACCAATTCTGAGATACATTTTTGTCTAACTCCTCAGGGAAAGCTCGGATCAACAATCGGAGTGGTTTTTTAGCTTTCCCGACTCAGGAAACCCCTAATAGGTGTTTGTTGTTCGAATCTGAGCTTTGGTACAAAAGCAACACTTTCTGGTTGAATTGAGTTCTTTCGCCAATTCTGAGATACGCTTTGGCCTAACTCCTCAGGGAAAGCTCTGATCACCAAACTGAGTGATTTGTTAGCTCTCCCGACTCAGGATACCACTAATAGATTTTTGTTGTTTGAATCTGAGCTTTGGTTCAAAAGTCACACTTTCTGGTTGAATTGAGTTCTTTCGCCATTTCTGAGATACGCTTTGGTCTAACTCCTCAGGGAAAGCTCTGATAACCATTGGGAGTGGGTTTTTTTTAGCTTTCCCGACTCAGGACACCCCTAATAGGTGTTTTTTGTTCGGATCTCAGATCTGGGTCAAAAGTAACGTCTTCTGGTTGAATTGAGTTCTTTCGGCAATTCTGAGATACGCTTTGGTCTAACTCCTCAGGGAAACCTCAGATCACCAAATGGAGTGGATTTTTAGCGTTCCAGTCTCAGGGTACCACTAATATTTGTTTGTTGTTCTAATCTGAGCTTTCGTTCAAAAGTAACACTTTCTGGTTGAATTGAGTTCTTTCGGCATTTCTGAGATACGTGTTGGTCTAACTCCTCACGGAAAGCTCTGATCACCCAACGGAGTCATTTTTTCGCTTTCCCGAATCAGGATACCACTAACAGGGGGTTGTTGTTCGAATCTGAGCTCTGTGTCAAAAGTCACGTTTTTCGGTTGGATTCAGTTCTTTTGCCAATTCTGAGATACACTTTGGTCTCTGGGCAACCTCAGATCACCAAATGGAGTGGTTTTTTTCGCTTTCCCGTCTCAGGAAACCACTAATATGTTTTTATTGTTCAAATCTGAACTCTGTTTCAATACTAGCATTTTCTGGTTCTGGGTGAAAAGTAACTTTTTTGGTTAAATATAGTTCTTTTGCCAATTCTGAGATACCTTTGGTTTTACTCCTCAGGGAAACCTCAGATCACCAAAGGAGTGGTTTTTTTTAGCTTTCCCGTCTCAGGGTACCACTAATATTTGTTTGTTGTTCGAATCTGAGCTTTGGTTCAAAAGGAACACTTTGTGGTTGAATTGAGTTCTTTCGCCATTTCTGAGTTACGCTTTGGTCTAACTCCTCGGGGGAACCTCAGATCACAAAATGGTGTTTTATTTAGGTTTCCCGACTCAGGATACCACTAACAGGTGTTCGAGTCTGAGCTCTGTGTCAAAAGTAACGTTTTTTTGGTGGAATTCAGTTCTTTTGCCAATTCTGAGATACGCTTTGGTCTAACTCCTCAGGGCAACCTCAGATCACCAAATGGAGTGGATTTTTAGCTTTCCCGTCTCAGGGTACCACTAATATGCATTTGTTGTTAGAATCTGAACTTTGGTTAAAAAGTAACGTTTTCTAGTTGAATTCAGTTCTTTTGCCAATTCTGAGATATGCTTTGGTCTAACTCCCCAGGGAAAGAACAGATCAGCAAATGGAGTGGTTTTCTGGCTTTCCCGACTCAGGACACCACTAAACAGCTTTTTGCTGTTTGAATCTGAGCTCTGTGTAAAAGTTGCATTTTCTGGTTGAATTCTGTTCTTTTGCCTATTCTGAGATACGTTTTGGTCTACCTCCTCAGGGAAAGCTCAGATCACCAAACGGAGTGGTTTTTTAGCTTTCCCATCTCAGGATACCACTAATATTGTTCGAATTTGAACTCTTTGTCAATAGTAGCATTTTCTGGTTGAATTCAGTTCTTTTGCCAATTCTGAGATATGCTTTGGTCTAACTCCTCAGATAAACCTCGGATCACCAAAAGGAGTGGTTTTTTAAGTTTCCCGTCTCACGATACCACTGTGTTTGTTGTTCGAATCTGAGTTCTGGGTCAAAAATAACGTTTTTTGGTTGAATTCAGTTCTTTTGCAAATTCTGAGATACTCTTTGGTCTATCTCCTCAGGGAAAGCTCAGATCACCAAATGGAGTGGATTTTTAGCTTTCCCGACTCAGGACACAACTAATACATGTTTGTTGTTTGAATCTGAGCTCTGGGCCAAAAGTTGAATTTTTTGGTTGAATTCAGTTCTTTTGCTAATTTCCTCCTTTGGCCATGCGTATGCTTCCTCACTCCTCTGTTAACTATCAGCTGAGCCCGGAGGAACTACGGTGGCTGCCTCAGCTGCAGAGGCCGCCACTTTTGCTCCTCTCGTAGGTAACGGTCAGCCTTTTGCCGCAAGTATGGAAAAAAGGGCCACATTGTGGCCGTCTGCCGCTCTCGTCTTCCCAAAGTGAGGGTGGCTAGATTGCCTGTTCCTAACTGCCAGCCTGCCTCAACCTCCTCAGCTGCATGGCAAGGGTGTTACGCCATCACGGAACCTGAGGGACCAAACCCTGACTGTATAGTGGACTCTGTCTCTACTGCCTTTGTGGGCCGTGGTAAGATGACCTCCGTGTCTTCATCGAAGGCCAGCCCTGCACCATGGGGCTGGACACTGGCTCAGCCCTCTCCATTATATCCTGGGAGATCCTTAAAGTTTTGCTTCTGCACCCCTGCTGGCATCACCTGTCCCCCTCTACATGTCATCTCCGAGATTATCAAGGGAACCCTATTCCCATTGTGGGCTGTGGCACTTTTGTTGTACAGTATGGCCATTTCAAGGGCCCCTGCCCCTCATTGTGGTCCGAAACCCCCTAGCTTCACTGTTATGGCTTGACTGGTTCTGAGCCCTGGGTCTATCTGTTGCCGGCATAAATTCCCTACCTTGGCCTCTGACCTTGACTCCTTACTAGTTGAATTTGGCGATGTATTCGGTCCAGCTTTAGGCTGTTACAACGGCACCCCTATTTCCCTAAATTTGGATCCCTTGGTGGCACCTATCCGCCTTAAGGCCAGGAGAGTACCTTTCGCACTTCAGGAAAGGGTCGACGCGGAACTAGACAAACTGATAGCGCAGGGCATTTTGGAACCTGTAGATCACTCCCGTTGGGAAACCCCTATTGTGATTCCCCTCAAGTCCGATGGATCCATTAGGATCTGTGTGGACTATAAGACCACCATGAACAAAGCGTTGCAGGCCCACCCCTACCCCGTTCCTGTCATGCAACATGTGTTGCACTCCTTGGGTCAGGGCAAGATTTTTGCAAAATTGGACTTGGTCCAAGCATACCAGCAGCTTCCCGTAGACGAAGCCACTGTGGTGGCGCAGACTATTGTTATGCACTGCTTTTACGTGCCGCCGTTTCCAATTTGGCATCAGTGTCATCCCTGGGCTCTTCCAAGGATTGATGGAGCGATTGCTCCATGGTATCCCTGTTGTCATGCCGTATTTTGATGATGCCCTGATCGCCACTACCACTATCAGGGCTCGTCAAGACACTCAGAGCGGTGCTGACAAGATTTCGGGCTTCAGGCCTCCATTTGAAGCATTCTAAGTGTCAGCTGGGCATCCCTTCAGTCGAATTTTTAGGTTACCTCATAGACCAACACAGTATCCACCCCACTCCTGCCAAAATTGACACCATTGTTTCAGCCCCCACGCCCGCCAATAAGGCGGAGTTACAAGCCTTTTTGGCTCTCCTAAACTTTTATGCTACTTTTATTCCTCACAAGGCTTCCGTAGCGGAGCCTCTTCACTGCCTTTTGGACAGCTCCGTCCCATGGGCTTGTACTAGCTGTGAGGAACATGCGCTTGTGGCTGTCAAGCACCTTTTGATAGCTGCCCCCATGCTCATTCAATACAATGAGTGCCTGCCCCTTCTCCTCGCCTGCGATGCCTCTCCCTTCGGTGTTGGGACCGTTTTGAGCCACTCCCTTCCCGATGGCTCCGAGGCCCTGACCACATTCTACTCCCGCACCTTGTCCAGGACTGAGCGCAATTATAGCTAGCTGGACAAGGAGACCCTTGCGGCTGTGGCGGGGGTAAAAACGCTTCCACCACTACCTATATGGCTGGTCTTGATATACCCCTTTTGGGCATTTTGGTGGGAGATAAGCCAACCCCCCCCTCATCTCCCTTCGCATGTCCTGCTGGTTCAAATTCCTGGCTTTCTACTCGTACACCCTACTCTATTGGGACATGCAGATGCTTTAAGCTGCTGCCCGCTGCCCCAGCTTGTCTCAGACCCAGACCCTTCCTCTACTGTTTCTCTGATTGACAATCTGTGCCTGCCGCTGTCCCCGGCTGACATTGCTCATTCCTCCCTTACGGACTCCATCCTCCATAGGGTCCTAGACGCATTTCTCAGGGGCTGGACGGAGAATACTCACTCTGCCGAGTTCCTGCTGTATTTTCAACACTGAGACGAGTTGTCCGTTTTACAGGGCTGCCCATTGTGGGGCTCGAGGGTTGTTATTCCCTCCGCGCTGTGCCAGCAGGTCCTCACCTGCCTCCACAAGGGCCATCCAGGCATTGTGCAGATGAAATGCCTCGGCCGCAGTTATGTCTGGTAGCCCTCTATGGATGCAGACATTGTTGGCTGGGTTCAGTGGTGCCCTCCATGGCAGGCTGTCAGGCCAGCCTCACCCATAGCCCCTACCCAAGTGTGGGACACTCCCTCCATGCCGTGGAGCCATCTCCACGTCGACTTCATGGGCCCCATAGACGGACATACCTTCTTCCTTGTAGTCGACGCGCTATCCAAATGGGTCAAACTTTTCCCGATACGCTCTACCACATCTGGCGCCACCATTCAAATTTTAGATAACGGGCCACAATTCACTTCTGAAATGTTCCAAACGTACCTGGCAGGCCTGGGCATTTGCCATGCCCAGGTCACCCCCTACCACCCCTGCAGTGAATGGCATGGCCAAATGGGCTGTCTGCTTGGCCAAGGAGGCCCTTGCACGACTGCACCACCTTCCCTGGCCAGCCAGTCCAAATGTATCTCTGGGCCCAACATACTGGCAAGAGCCCTGCCGAGACTCTCATGGGCCATCGACTCTGTACAATGCTTGATCACCTCCATTCCTCTTACTCCCCCTTCCGCTTCCCCATTACAGGGGCCCCTACGGTCTTTTCTGGCGGGGGAGGGGGTATTTGCATAAAACTATGCAGGCAACCTCAAATGGCCGCTGGGACTCATAACAGAAATAACTGGGCCCTGTTCTTACAGGGTCCAACTCAGCAATGGACGACTTTGGCAGCGCCATATAAATCAATAGGCCCTAACTCCAAATAAATGTATAAAAAGTTTCTTTCAAATCTTAGTAGTACCTTGATTTGTTTAGTTTTCCCTTAAAGTCATTTTTGTGTCATAGCCTGTTTAAAAAGCCCTTGGTGCTGTCTCTTGGTGCATAAACATTTTTTAGAATGATTTCTCCTGCAAAAACCTTTTTTTAAAGACAACACTAATCATTTCCCTGTTGTGCAATAAATTCCTGTCTGTCATAGAGAAAAAAATAGCTTTCAAAACTATTTTCTATTTGTATAAATATGTGGAATAGGTATTGCTTTCAAAAAGCTTTTTATAACTCTTTTCCATTTAGATTTAGTACCTATGCTGCTACTCTAGTTTAAAAATACACTTCTCTAGGTGGGCAAAATGTGCCTTTTACTTTTTTCAAAATATATCTTTCTTGCTTTCCTTCCTTATTTATTTATTATTAACCAAATTTATAAGGCCCCAATTAAAAAAATGTGGGTACAGCATAAAAACATGAAATAGAGCAAAACAAAAACTAAAGTCAATCCATATAATACAACAACAACATATACAATATATAAAATATAAAAGGGTAAACAAGAAAAACAACCCAAAGAGGACTTCATTCACCTGGCCCACCCCTAAGGAAAAAAACAGGCATTAACAACTTCCCTAAAGGCAAACAGACTTGGAGCCTGTAATATTTGTGTTCCTTATATTGCTAAACATTGCCCTTTTTCTCCATGTAAAAATATGCCTTTGCCCAAGGATGCCAAATTTTATTTTATTCGTGTGAAAAGACGAATAAACAACTTCTTGGGTCAAATTTTGTCTCCCCTCCGCCTCTCATGAGCATCAACTTTTTTCAATCCTGTCTTTTTTTCCCAAAGCTGACCTTATTTTATGATCGCAAGCCAGTCTAGCATGTCAATATCAGAGAGCATTTTAAGGTGCAACATAGGAGGCTAGATAGCAAACTGGATCAATAATGAGACTTTTATATATATATATATATATATTTTAAAATTTCCAATGTTAATCCATTGGCTGATTCTGCCCTCCGACCTATTAATCCCAGTAAATATCACGTGACAGTAAGTGTGAATCATATTATGGTTAAGATTATTTTGCATAGGAAATCTGCTAGATAGAGATATTGTACAGTCAGGACAAATAGGTATCTTGTAAACTTTCTATCAACATACCAGTTTTGGTCCAGGTTATAATACATTTCCATCCGCTTTCTGTCTTTGGATGGAGTTTTAGTGTTCTATCTTTGGTACTGGTGGGAAGCTTAGTTTTAACTTGTCTTTTGTTTGAAGATGGATCAGGCTATTATACATGGAGGATTACTGTCAGCTGCAGAGAGTGATACAAGGATAGGAAGATTATGTAGCAAATAGTTCATTTCACTTCTGACATTCTTTTAAGTAAGTCTGTGAACTTCTAATGGTGATGTTAAATCAGTTGTGGTACCATAAAGTTTAATAATTAGGGTTTTTTGTTTAGGCTTGTCAATACCTCTCATGCCTTTCACATAATTCATATATTATCAATTACACCTCCTTAATTTTCTCCAACATATATAGCTATTTTGATGTAAATATTTTAATATTGACTTAATAAGTTGCAATATTTTCATGTCTACTCAGAAGTGAGCCCCACTGACTTTAGTGATATTTATTTCCAAGTAAATACTGTAATCCTCTATCCAATTACTTGGAAATAAATCCTTTTTAATTAAATGGCACCTATTTCTGAAAAGGCAGACAGTAAACCTTTCACTGTAAATCAATATTTACTGCCAGTAGTTGTATATTATTGTTGTTGTTATTGGTGGGTTTTTATCAAGTTTTAGTTTTGGGTTAACCAGCCAGATTTGTTATAGCAAGGAGGACAGTCACATAAATTGATTAAAAAATAAATAAATAAAATGTTCTGTTTTTTCAGAATGTTTTAAACATTACTTAGCCTTTTTTTTTTGCCTTTGAATCGGTTTTGACTAGTGTTTCTTAGTATCATTTTCAGAAGTGGATTGCAATTGCCTTCTTATTAGGAATGAGAAAGAGTGACTGGTCCAAAGTCACTCACTGGCTTTGTGCCTAAGGAAGGATTAGAACTTCTGGTTGCCTGGTTTCTAGCCCAATATATTTCACCACTATATTAGGCAACATGCCATATACATACAGTGATAAAGATGCTCTTAGGAGGTTATGCCTTAAGCTACAGACTCTGCTCTCCTGACTATTATAGCATATTTCCTTTTGTATCTGCTCTCTGTAGTAATCCTATGAAAGTATTAATATTTTAAGCCATTTACATACTGTCTTCATATGTTTAAATCCCTGTGATGTTTCACATATAAGCATTGATAGCTATCAACACATGTAAATATGTCTAGCAATAGCAGCAATAGCAGTTAGACTTATATACCGCTTCATAGGGCTTTCAGCCCTCTCTAAGCGGTTTACAGAGTCAGCATATCGCCCTCACCACCGTCCAGGCCTTCCGCACAGCCCTCAAGATCTGGCTAGCCCGTCAGGCCTGGGGATAAGTTTTTACTTTCGCCCCGCCCGAATGTCGAGTGAATGTTGTGTTTTACTGTTTAATTTATTCTCGTTCACACTTCTTTTTGTATTTGTCCTACACTCCCTTTCCCCTTTTATTGTAAGCCGCCCTGAGTCCCCTCAGGGAAAAGGGCAGCCTATAAATGTATAATAAATACCTAAATACCTAAATACCTAAATACCCCACAGTCTGGGTCCTCATTTCACCCACCTCGGAAGGATGGAAGGCTGAGTCAACCTTGAGCCGGTGAGATTTGAACCGCTGAACTGCAGATAACAGTCAGCTGAAGTGGCCTGCAGTCCTGCACCCTAACCACTGCGCCACCTCGGCTCCTAACCAACACGATAGACTGAAGTAGAATAGTAATTTTAACCATCTCAGAATACAATGAGATAAAATTATACTATTAGATTTAAATGACAAAATAAGCAAGAAAAACCCATTCTCTGTAACTGACACTGTTATCCTACTGTGTGTACTAAATGAGATGGAATTATTAAGGGACAAGCTTGAAAAATCCTATCAGTTTGGTGTGTCAGAATACCCTAATGTTCAATTGCCATTCACTCTGCCTATGGCTAAGGAATCAGGGAATGAGGCAGGGATTGAATTAAAATGCTAGCATGAAAAATAGCCAATGTTGTCAAGTGATATCAAGTACATTTTTATGATTCTATTGAATTTTGGAAACTGTAACCATGGCTCTAGCATCATACAAGGCAACATAAAAAAGTCTTCATTAATAACCAGGGCTGTATAATCATTATGATTTGAAAGCAGAGGTGGGTTTCTGTTGGTTCACCCCAGATTAGGCAAACTGGTAGCTACGGTGGGAGGCTCTGCCCACTCGCCTGTCCGCTTCTGCGCACACGCAGAAGCATTGTAAGTGCACACACGAGTGAACCAGTAGTAAAATAAATTGAACCCCATCACTGTTTAAAAGATGTTTATTACTGATCTATTTACATGTGCATATATACTCTATCACACATGAAGGGAATACCGTATTTTTCAGAGTATAAAATGCACCTTTTTCCCTCAAAAAAGAGGCTGAAAATCTGGGTGTGTCATACACTGAATCAGCATTTTTTGCCTCCCGAAACACCGCCCGTTCAACAAAATGGCCGTGCATAGCTTGTAGGAGGCTTTCAGAATGCGCTTGGGGGCTGTGGAGGGCAGAAATGAGCAAAAAATGCCCCCCCAGCCCCCAGCAGCACTCTATAAGCCTCTATAAGGCTATGTATGCAATTTTTTAAAACAAAAAACGGGCTGGGTTTTTGCTCGTTTTTGCCCCCCTCCCGGAGCACTCTGCAAGCCTACCCTCCAAGGTTACTCATGCCTTTTTTTAAAAAAATAACAGGCCCGTTTTCATGAGTGCAAAAACTTTTTTTCCTTTTCTAAAGCTCTTTAATTGAGTGATGAGAATTAGATTGATCAAGTGCTTTGCCGGCAGAAACAAAGTCTTAGGTGCTGCAGATTACCAGCGTTTTCCTTCTCCAGCAATGGATAAATACACCTAGAAACATCTACCTACTTACCTACTTTCTCTCTCTCTCCCTACCTGCCTACTGTATTTCTCTCTCTCTCTTCCTCTCCCTCTGCGCATGCGTGAGAATGGGAATGGCCGCCGAGCTCCAACGCTCCGGTTATTGAAAAATAATAGCGATAAATTCCAGACGACCAGGACCCCGAACATGACAACGGAGGGGTCCTTGCAAGTGATCAACATCCAGGCTTCCCGGGGAGGTAATTATTTGAGGAGGGAGCTGCCTTTAGGTGGCTCCTGGACGGTGTTACCTCCCCTGGTGATCTTTCGTTCGAACAGCTGGGCGGCGGCGGTGGAGGCGTTGCGGCGGCGGCTTCGGCCCCGCTGCCTCAGGAGGCTGCCCCGCTACCCTGGGAGGCTTGATTCGTGCCTTGAAGTGCCTGTTTGGATTGGGGGACTGACTCTCTACCCTCACCGCAACCCAGGTGCTTTGCACTACGGTCCTATTGACTGCTCCCTTTCGAACAGCTGGGCGGCGGCGGTGGCGGCGTTGTACGAATGGCGGTGGCTTTGGCCCCGCTGTCTCAAGAGGCTGCCCCGCTACCCTGGGAGGCTTGATTTGTGCCCTGAACAGAGGGCAGGGAGCTGTATGGAAGTGCCTGCTTGGACTGGAGGACTAGCTCTTTACCCCCACCGCAACTTTGTTGCTTTGTACTGCGGCCCTGCTGATTGCTTTCTTTCCCCTTGGCACGGCATCCCCTTTGTGTTCTGCCGCTGCTTTCACTGGGCTCTGCAACGTTTTATTTATCATCTATCCACCTGGACTGTGATCCCAGGATTTCAACGACAAGCTCTTTGTTGTGTTGGGTACCACCTGTTGCTGCTGCTGCCTCAGGAGGGCCACGTTAGGCAAAATTGTCCACCGGATCATCTTGCATTGGACACCATTGCTCCGGAAAGGCAGCATATGTGGACCTCTGACTCCCTCCAGTGGCCATTACCGACACTTCCTCCATCTTTTGGCTGGTTTCATTATTTTTACCATCTTTACCATCTTTACCACCTTTTTAATTACCACCTACCCACCCCTCCTATAATTACATCTATAATTACATCTGTTGGGCTTCTTCACGTACGAACTAACTGTATCCATCTGGTTAACACTACCCCTCATCGTCCCAGGGCAACCATCTTAATTACCCAGACTCTGCCTCTACTGACATTATTGACAAATCGGACTTTAACATCTTTGACGATTTCTCTCAGTCGCCTGGACTTTTGGGATCTTCCCAACTACATAAGAAGGGAAGAAAGGCTACTTCCCCTTCTAGATATACTCTTTTACAAGATCTACGCACACTGCGCAAACTTTTAAATGGTATGGTGAGTGCATGTGATTGTATGTGTGAATTGGATGATCCCACTTTTATTACCCTATGATTCTTGTATTTTTATGTGTTTTTAATTATTACGTGGGGACTGCTTGAGTGTATAAATGAGTGTGCTTGATTCGGAGGACCTGCCGGGAATTGCGGGGGCTATGGGGGTGGTTGAGGGGACTAAAGACACGGGAGAGGGTCGGGGTATTGCGGTCGTGACAGGGAGGGGCAGATACGGCGGGGACTCTAGGGCAGGCCATTACCGGGGAAGGAGGGTTCGCTACATCACAGAGATCCCTCCTTCCGGCCCTAGGAGCCCCACTCCAAGACCAGATGGCGCAAGTAATCAGGACCCTGGTCTCAGGCTGTTGTCGCTAAATGCCAGGTCTGTTGTACATAAAGCACCTCTCGTCCGGGACTTAATTTTAGACGAGAGGGCAGACCTGGCATGTATTACTGAGACCTGGCTGGGCCCAGAGGGAGGAGTCCCCCTTGTAGAACTGTGCCCAGAAGGATTTCAGGTGCTACATCAGCCGAGAGCCCAGGGAAGGGGTGGGGGTGTGGCCGTTGTTATCCGGGAGTCGTTAGTTCCTCGTAGGGTCCCTGCTCCGGAGATTGTCGGGTGTGAGTCTTTGCTGTTAAAGTTGGACCTCAAGGGTCAAGTGGGTTTGCTGCTAACGTACCTGCCTCCCAACAGCGTTGCAGCAGCCCTCCCCTCGCTCCTCGAGTCAGTAGCCGAGCTGGCAATTGAGTTCCCTAGGCTGATGGTCCTGGGGGACTTTAATTTGCCGTCGCTCGGTGAAAACTCTGATGGGGCGCAGGAGTTCATGGCTTCCATGACAGCCATGGGCTTGACTCAAGTAATCCGAGGCCCAACCCATTCAGCGGGACACACGCTTGACCTCGTATTTCTCTCGGAGCAGTGGATGTGTGATCTTGGTCTGAGGGGGAGTGACATCATACCCCCGTCGTGGTCAGACCATTACCTACTGAGGCTCGACTTCCGGAGGCCAAACCCCCACTGTAGGGAGGAGGAACCGACCAGATGGTTCCGCCCCAGGCGTCTTATGGAGCCAGTAAGGTTCCAGACAGAGCTTGGGGTTATTCCTGATACCCTCGCCCACAGTCCGGCAGAAACTCTGGCTGCTGCGTGGCACTCGGCAGCGTCAGAGGCCCTCGACCGGATTGCGCCACTGCGGCCCCTCCGAGGCGGCGGATCCCGGAGACCCCCTTGGTTCACCGAGGAACTCCGGGAGATGAAGCGCCGGAGGAGATGCCTAGAGCACCGTTGGAGGTCCGACAAGTCCGCACCGAACCGAGCAATGGTAACCACCTGCACCAGGGAATATACTAGGGCACTTAGGGCAGCTAAAAGATCACACATAGCCTCCCTGGTCGCATCCGCTGAGTCCCGCCCAGCCGCCCTGTTTAGGATAACCCGCTCCCTATTGAACAAAAGGGAGGCGGGGGAACCCTTGCAGGGCAGAGCTGAAGAATATGCCCAATTCTTAGCGGACAAAATTGCTCGGTTTCGGACGGACTTGGACTCCACACCCGCAGTTCCAGCCGAGACCCAGGGGGACCAAGTTCAACAGCTCTGGGTTGAGTTTCAGGAGGTTATCCCCGGGGATGTGGACAAGGCCATGAGAGCTGTGAGTTCCTCCACCTGTGCCCTGGATCCGTGTCCCTCATGGCTGGTTTCTAACTGCAGTGAGGTGACACGAGGCTGGATCCAGGCGGTTGTAACCGCCTCTCTTCGGGAGGGGAACTTCCCCGCCGCACTGAAGGCGGCGGTGGTGAGACCCCTCCTGAAGAAGCCATCCCTAGATCCAGCTGTCCTTAACAACTACCGCCCGGTCTCCAACCTCCCCTTTCTGGGGAAGGTTGTTGAGAAGGTGGTGGCCTTCCAGCTCCAACGGTCCTTGGAGGAAGCAGACTACCTAGACCCCTTCCAGTCAGGCTTCAGACCCGGTTACAGCACTGAAACCGCCTTGGTCGCATTGATGGATGATCTTTGGAGAGCCAGAGATGAAGGACACCCCTCCATCCTGGTCCTCCTTGACCTTTCAGCGGCTTTCGATACCATCGACCATGGTATCCTTCTGCGAAGACTGCGGGAGGTGGGAGTGGGAGGCACCGTGTTACGGTGGTTCTCCTCCTACCTCTCGGACAGGTCGCAGTCGGTGTTAGTGGGAGGGCAGAGATCGTCCCCAAGGCCCCTGAAATATGGGGTGCCGCAGGGTTCGGTCTTATCCCCCCTACTATTTAACATTTACATGAAACCGCTGGGAGAGATCATCCGTAGGCACGGGATTAGATACCATCAATACGCGGACGATACTCAATTGTATCTGTCCGCCCCGTGCCAAATCAATGAAGCGGTTGACGTAATGGACCGGGGGCTTGAAGCCGTCATGGACTGGATGAGGATTAACAAGCTTGTGCTCAACCCAGAAAAGACCGAGTGGCTGTTGTGTTTTCCTCCCAAAAATTTGGCCATTAATCCAACACTCAGGCTGGGGGGTCAAATTTTACACCCCTCAGAGAGGGTTCGCAACTTGGGAGTCCTCCTGGACTCACAGCTGTCATTCGACCATCATATAGCGGCTGTGACCAGGGGGGCATTCGCCCAGGTACGCCTGGTGCGCCAGTTGCGACCCTACCTGAACCGGGAGGCCCTCACAACAGTCACTCGGGCCCTCGTGATTTCTAGGCTGGAATACTGCAACGTGCTCTACATGGGGCTGCCCTTGAGGAGCATCCGGCGACTTCAGCTAGTGCAGAACGCAGCCGCGCGAGTGATCGCGGGTGCACCCCGATTCACCCGCATTACACCTATCCTCCGCGAGCTGCGCTGGCTACCTGTCGATCTCCGGATGCGCTTCAAGGTGCTATTGATCACCCATAAAGCCCTACATGGCAGTGGATCTGGATACTTGAGAGACCGCCTTCTGCCAATTACCTCCCTACGACCTATAAGATCTCATAGGTTAGGCCTCCTCCGCATTCCATCGGCCAGCCAATGTCGGCTGGCAACCACAAGGAGGAGGGCCTTCTCAGCAGCGGCCCCGACCCTTTGGAACGAGCTCCCCGTAGAGATTCGTACCCTCTCCACCGTCCAGGCCTTCCGCACAGCCTTGAAGAACTGGCTCACCCGTCAGGCCTGGGGATAAGGACCATTACCCCGCCCGAATGTTGTATGCATGTTGCTTATTATTTTATTATGTGTTGTCGTCTTAGTGCTGTATTCCCCCCTCCCTGGTTTTCTGTGAGCCGCCCTGAGTCCCCTCAGGGAAAAGGGCGGCCTACAAATAAAATCAATTCAATTCAATTCAATTCAATTCTCCCTACCAACTTACCTACTCTCTCTCTCTCCCTACCTATCTACTATATTTTTTCTCTTTCTCTTTCCCTCTTTCTATCCCTCTACCTACCTACTTACACACTCTTCCCCCCAGCCTACCTACTGTATTTCCCCTCCCTCTCTCTCTCTCTTTCTCTATCCCTTTATCCACCTACCTTCCTACTGTATGTCTCTCTCTTTCTCTCCCTCTCTATGCTTCTATCTACTTACTTACTTTTTTTATTTGCCTCTTCAAAATCTTGGTGTGTCTTATACTCCAAAAAATATGGATATACTTGGTTGTGCCCTGATCTACTTGCTTTCCACTGGGTAGGGAGAAGATTTAAATTGTCATAAATGCTGGAAATATTCTCATGCATCATAATCTTATATTATTGCAAGGGAAAAAAGAAAAAGAAAAACAAACAAAAAATATTATCCACATTCAAATAAAATAAGTAGTTTAAATCTATATAACCACAGATTCACTCCTAAAGGACCAGTACAATTTCTAAATCCTGGAGATTAATGAGAGATTTCCATAGTCTCTCTTAGGCTTGCTAAAAGTAATATGGGCATTGATCTTTTGCTGTGAAATGAGACATTATGGGGATGAATTAGACATAGCTTTGGATAAGGGACTCCAGCAAGCTTTAAGTGAAGCCTTTAGTTGTTGTGCCTGATGTTGGCTGAGATAATTTGTTCCATGCTGAAACTTATAGTAAGATTTATATAGTTCTGGGTTTCAAAAATTGTTGGAACCTACTCTGTGGGTGTGGCCTTCTTTGTGGGAGTGGCTTGCCACCCATGTAAGCAGATGGGAGTGGCTTGCTGCCCATGTGACCGGATGGGAGTGGCTTGCTGCCCATGTGACTAGATGGGAGTGGCTTGCCACCCATGTGAACAGATGGGAGCAGTCTGCCACTCATGTGACCTGGTGGGAGTGGCCAAGACGATGTCACTGAATTCTTTGCCCCAATGGATGAACTACAATAAGATTAAAATAACTACAAAAACAATAAAAGAGCTACTTACAGATGGAAGATAACTGTTCTTGCCAGTCTTCAGTATCATGGATGAATGGACTGCACAAAGAAGAAACACAGAAAGCAAGACTTTAATTGCATGCACTGCATTGAGATGAAACCAGCACACAAAATAATAGAAAAGGAAAATTAGTCCTTTTTTGCATCTTCTGCACCACCACCTCACCACCTTGCTCCAATAACCTGCACAAAGGAGAGACACAGAAAGCAACACTTTAATTGCTGGCACTTCACTATCTCAAGGAGGAACACAACACAGAGCACATCACACCCAGCAATAAAGACAGCTACTTACAGAGGAAGCATCGCTGGCTTGCCGGTCTTCTGAACACCACCTTATTAGATTTAGGTTTAGGTTTATTGGCTTTACTTTGCTCAAACAACCTGCACAAAGGAGAGACACAGAAAGCAACACTTTAATTGCTGGCACTTCACTATCTCAAGGAGGAACACAACAGAGACCAAACCACACCCAGCAATAAAGACAGCTACTTACAGAGGAACCATCGCTGGCTTGCCGGTCTTCTGCACACCACCTTCTTTCTTTACTTTGCTCAGAAAACCTGCACAAAGGAAAGACACAGAAAGCAAGACTTTAATTGCTGGCACTTACACCTTACATAAGAATAACACAATGAAAGAGATACACTCAAGTACTTTACTTGTGTTATTGCTTTTCTGGTTGTTGATATCTCCATACTGTTTTTAGGCTTCCAGATTCCTCTGTTGCAGCTTTCCTCGTCTTTACCTGTGGATCATCAGCCGTGTGGTAGTGCACTCTGAGCCAAACCTTCACTGTAGGAATTGGGTCCCATCTCTCAACAGGTATGCCAACAACACTTATCACCATCAGATTACTGATGTTTGGAACAATTAGGCATGTTCTTTGCTCTGAACATATGAGGTTCATTTTTGAGAACCCCCTTTCCGCCTCTGCTGAACTAACAGCAATTGTCCTGACAATATCTCTAGCTTTTCTGACAGGAATTTTGTAGTTATCTGAATTTTTCAGCACATTTTCCAAAAAAATCCCTGTAGTTGTTCAAATCAATTTCATAATTAAAAATACGGCTAAATTCAACCAATGCTTCCTCTGCATCACCCCATTAAATGACTACATCTTTCATGTTCCAGCAATCTGGCTCCAAATAGATGATAAAGTCTAACTTTTATGCTGCTGGCAATAGGCTACCTGTTCTTAGATGGTCGCAATCCATCAGCCTTTTCTTTAAATTGGTGATGATGCTTTGCAAAAATTTTTCACAGGGAAGGGCAACAAATCGTTGGTTTGGAGCTAAATTGATGTTTTGAAAGGCTTGTGTTTTTAGCAATTCCACAAGTTCTTTCTCATATTTGCCCTTTTTCTGTAGTAGCACTTCAAAAGCACCAATTGTTCACAACCTAACTTTTTGGCCACAATGATATTTGTCGCTCTCCCCTGTAGGGCATTTGACAGAACAGAAATCTCACTTAGGATGTCGATAATCAGGGCCAAATCCTGCAAAAAATGTAAACTTTCAAAATGGGAAGCCATGCCTGGGAACCTTTCATTGCCTTGAAAAAACTGATGTAGCGCTGGATAAGCACGCCACACAGCCATGGTTGCCCTTAAACTATAGGCAGCCCATCTTGGTCCCAAAACTCTGCCAATCTTCACAATTTTGATGTCCAATTGCTCGGAGATTTGGAAGAGGTCATTCTTGCTCTTGCAGGATTTGTGGAAAGTGGTGTGCATTTTATCCAGGAAGATCTTGAAGTGGTTGATCTGCTTCACTTCTCTTATTGCATCATCCAGCACAAGTTGCAGGTGGTGGTTCAAGCAGTGCCAGATGATAATGTTTGGGAATTCTTGAGTTATTCTGGCGCTGACTCCAGATTTTCTTCCCAGCATAATGTTGGCACCATCGGAGCAGAAAGTGATCAAATTCTTCCGTAGATATTCGGTGGTAAATCCAACTTTGTGCAAGCTTTCCATTGATGCGGAATATATGGTCTCCGCATCTTGTCTCTGTAATTCCAGAAGCTCAACGAAGATGGTTGCTGGGCATTCTGGATCCTCAACTCTAACAAAAACTATCAGCACTGCTCTCATTGAAAGTGTTGAGGCTTCATCAATTATTAGGCACACCTTTCGATTATTGGCAATAATCCTTGAAAACACGGTGGTCTTGATTTGTTTTGCAATGAATTCAATGATTTTCACTGCAGATCTTTGTGAATGCAAGCCAACTCCCACATCCACTCCAAGTGTATTCAGCAAATTTACTTGCACTTCGATGTCTGAGAATGGATTACATCTCTGCGCCAGATCGTAAATGGTAGAAAATATTGTGCAAGTACTGGACAAATGTTTCTCAGTTGACTTATCCAGGGATTTCGTGAAAGCTTCCTGCTCCTGTTGCTTACTGGTTTCCACACAAATAAGGTGTGCCTTTGACTGAAAATGTTTCCTTAATTTTTTTTCTGAGCGATGCTTGTTGTATATCCTTGCTTTTCCCTGCTAGTGCCACCTGGAAATGTTTCCACTGTTTGGAAACTTGAATACCTTTCTCCAACGGAACATGGGTTTTGTACAGTACTCACAACCCACCTTCTTGTTGGATACTTCCAGTCCATCATACTTGTCCTTGAAGTGTCTGTATTGCTGCAAATTCCAGCAGTCAGGAAGTTGTGGAACTGCAATGGAGTCGATGGACTTGCTGCTTTCTCTGACCTCAACTGGTAGTAGTGGTCATGCTGGAGGTGCTGGTGCAGCTGGTGAGGCTGCTGGTGGTGGTGCGTCTGGCGGTGGTGGTGCATCTGGTGGTGGTGGTGTGTCTGGTGGTGCTGATGTGGCTGGCAGTGCTGGTGTGGCTGGCGGTGCTGGTGCGGCTGGTGGTGCTAGTGCGGTTGGTGGTGCTGGTGCAGTTTGCGGTGCTGGTGGTGCTGGCGGTGCTGGCGGTGCTGGTGACTGCTTTGGATCAGCTGATTCCTCAATTCTTGGTTCTTTGGAGAAGAAAGTGGTCATACTCTGTTGCCTCTTCTTCATTGTGCTAAGTAATACTAACTGCTGCCGAAGAAATAAAACAATATTGGACTCAGTTGTGGTTGTAAGCTGAGGACTCTGTAGTCACTACAGGTAACAGAAGGGACCTCTGCTTTCAACCAACAATGTACAGTCTTTTCAAGAAGGATGAGAAACAGGAAAGATATAAACAAACAGGAAAGATATAGTCTTTCATCCAAGAAGATAGTTCAAGAATTAATGTCATATTCCCAGAGCAATACAGATTTCCTTTTTCTGAAATTTAGTTCTCAGTTCCAAAAAACAGGAATATATGAATTCATATGAAATTATGAATTAGCACTTAGGTCGGTCCAAGTAGCTATTCAGAAGTTAGTGGTTAGAAGCAATCGTAAAGCAAGATATGGAATTAAAACCAGAAATATTTTGTTGGCTATTTGAAAGGGAGTATAATATATATTTAATTTTGCACATGTTAGCAGCTGCTGGAATTGTATTTGCCTAACAGTGGAAAAACAGAGATATGTAAATGAATAAATATTACAATGTGCAGGAATAAATAAATTGACAATTAAAATCAAGAAGGCTTTGAATACTTTTTCACGTGGGATTTGTTTTAGCAATTGCTAACTAATGGAAACAGAAATTAGAAATCCAAAAGTATGAAAGAACGTATGAAAGGTCCCTAAAATGTATAAGGGAATATTACTAGATCATTATTAATGTGTAGATAACTGTGGGACATACACACCCACACAAACTATGACAGGAAAACACCAAAAAATAAGAATCCCCCCCCCAAAAGACGGCAAATGAAACCAGTTTTTTTCCTAACCCTAAGGACAGGAAAGACAAAGTCACTGGAATAAAAACCATCAAGGCATTGTGGGAAATTATAAAGGACAGGTGCTCACAGAACCATCAACCACCTCAGAATTACCTAAACAACGAGGGTAAAACACATTAAATCCTGCAAAGCTGCCTTGCACCAACCTGGCCTGCCCATAGAAAGGCAGCCACTTTGAGACACATAAACCTGGTCTGAACACTTAAAAACAACATATTGCATCACAAAGAAAACATGTGCAAAAAGGAATAACATTTCTTGTAGTAAATATATTTTATAAACAATTAAAAATAAATTTCCCCCAAAAATAATTTAAAAAGATATTCTATAAATAAAAGAAATCCTTAAAAACCATTGTTAAGTATTCCACCAGCAATAATTTACACTGTAGCAATTTTAAGGTATTGTACCAGCCATAGTATACTGTAACCATTATTCCAATGCATCAGAAATAATTTATACTGTAATTATTTTAAGGTATTGTACCAGCCATAGTATACTGTAACCATTATTCCAATGCACCAGCAATAATTTATACTGTAACCATTTCAAACTATTCCACACACAATAATTTAAAATGAAACCATTAAAAATATTCCATACACAATAAATTACAATAAAACTATTTTAAAAAATTCTATGCACAATACATTTCAAAGTATTGAGTACAGAATTTTTAAAAATGGTTTATTTTAATTTATTTTGGATAGAATCTTTTTTTAAATAGTCTGACAATTTAAAAAAAGAATCCACACACAATAAATAGAAGTAAACCATTTTAAAATATTATACACTCAATACTTTTAAGTAAAACTATTTTTAAAAATTATGTGCGTTAAATAAAATATTATTTTAAAATACATTAAAAAAATAAAAGAAAAAAACCCGGGACACTTACCAGCAGGCAGAATCAGCAGCACTCCGATGCGATGGATGGATCCTCGTCACGATGGATGGAAGCAACAGGGAGCAGGCAGGCAGAGAGGCATCAGGAACAGGTAAGACCCTGGACTGGAGGGACAAGGCTAGGGTCACTAAGCAGGTTGCCTGGCAGGCTCAGCCAGCCAGGCGAGGCTGGAGAGGGGCAGCTAGGCTGCCTTTGCCACCAGCCTGCAGCTTGCGAAAGCTAGGCCGCCGCTGCCCCCCCCCAGCTGCATGGCATATGCCAGTCCACGGCTTTCTCTAGGGAAGGATTGAAGTCCTTCCCTCGCGAAAGCTAGGCCGCTACCGCCGCTACCGCCGCTACCGCCGCTACCACCGCTACCGCCGCTACCGCCGCTACCGCCGCTACCGCCGCTACCGCCGCTACCGCCGCTACCGCCGCTACCGCCGCTACCGCCGCTACTGCCGCTACCGCCCCGCACCCGCCTTCGGCCGCGTGGCATACGCCAGGCCACGGCCTTCCCTCACGAAAGCTAGGCCACCACCGTCGCTACCGCCCCCCACCCATCTTTGGCCACATGGCGTATGCCAGCCCACGGCTTTTGCGAGGAAAGGCCTGAAGCCCTTCCCTTGTGAAAGCTAGGCCGCCACCGCCACTGCGCCGCTAATGCCTCCACCTGCCTTCAGCCACATGGCATACGCCAGTCCATGGCTTTCACTGAAGTCCCTCCCTCACGAAAGCTAGGCTGCTACTGCCACTACCTGCCCCGCACCTGCCTTTGGCCGTGTGGCCTATGCCAGGCTTCAGGCCTTCCCTCATGAAAGCTGGGCCACTACCGCCGCTACCGCCCTCCACCCGGATTCAGCCAGTCCACGGCTTTTGTGAAGGCCTTCCCTCATGATAGCTGGGCCACTGCCCCCCCAAGTCCCGCTGCTAGGCTCCTGAGTCCCTGGAAGGCAAAGGGAGTTTTCAAATGGAGGTGAAACGCAAAGTGAGGTGTCTCGGCAACAATACCCTTTTGAAAAGAGAAGAGAAAGACTCTTTTCAAAAGAGGAATGTTAGCCATTGGCGCCATGCTTTTAAACGCTTCACCTCCAGCTCGCTCACTGATTGGCTGGACCGGCACACTGGGCTAGCTTAGTGAGGATGGGTGGGGGAGTGAGCGAGTGAACTGCAACGTGCCAGCAAGGGCGCTTTGCAGCGACAGGGGCCAGGACCGGTACCGGCGTTAATTACATACACACAGACACACACAGAGAGAGAGAGAGAGAGAGAGAGAGAGAGAGAGAGAAACCTCAGAAAACCCACCAATTTTAGCCAGCAGAAGTAATGTCTCAGCATTTCCACTTAAGCTTCTTCATAAAACATCATCCTTTCTCTTTATATTTTATAAAGTCAAACCCTCATTGTTGATTGATATGGTTTGTATGGTTTCACAGCACAATATGTATATGATACAGCATACATACACATACAAACCCAGCTGTAAAGTGATAAATGAAACAAAAATATGTAGTACATTGTCTTTTAAAAATCACATTATTTCCATTGTAATAAGAATTCTATAATAAATAAGAATAATTCTTATTACAATGGAAATAATAATAATTCCCTTTACAGAGCCAAACTACTTTATTTTAAGGTACTGTAAGGTTTCAGTCTCAGGAAGTGGGCACTGGCAAGTACTTGTAGGGAAAAAAAATCTATCCTTTTTGACTTTCTCTGCAGTTTCTTTTCCTTTTGTCCTTTTTAATTACAGAGCTGATGCTTTATTGCAATGCTTAATTTATGAGAAAATAGAGATTGAGAGGGTTTCTTTACTAAATAATACATACAAGGAACTTCAAAAAAACTTTCTGCAGATGCAGTAAACTTACAGCTGCATACCATGACAATTAATATGTATCAATAAGAAATCTCAGACAAAACCTAATTTCATGGGGAACCTGGAAGTCACAATTCAGGAAATATACCTTAAATTAAGAATACTTAATTTAATAACTAATAGCTGTGACACAAGAAAAAAAACTGCTTATAAAATAAATTGAAAAAGTGTTATATTTTCTTCCAAACTGATAATGAAGCCAAAGTATTTAGAATATTATATTGAACCATCCTAATGATCAGTGGGTTAGCTAACCCCACTATGAAAGACCTAAGCATCTGGGATTTTATAAACCTCTAGTACAGTGGTTTTCAACCTTCCCAATGCCACGACCATTTAATACAGTTCCTCAAGTTGTGGTGACCCCCAACCATAAAATTGATGTCTCGGTTTCTAAGACTGTCAAAAATATGTGTTTTCCGATGGTCTTAGGCGACCCCTATGAAAGGGTTGTTCGACCCCCAAAGGGGTCCCGACCCACAGGTTGAGAACCATTGCTCTAGTAGGAAGTTTGGCTCTTACATAGTCCTTAATTCTATCTATATGTCAATTGTTTTCATTCTAAGGAATGGAAACGGCTTTATAATGTATGCATAATACTGTGGGTTGAAATAGGTTTTGTGTGTTTGAATGGCATAGTTAATATTTTGTACATGGAAGCAATTGAGAAGAGTGATTGTCAGTGGATTTATGACTTATGGTCCTCCACTTTCCTTCACTTTTTTGTCAATTTATGTTCTTATAATGTCAATGGTTTATTTTTTACAATGGGTATAGGCAACCTCTTACTTCAGATATTATGAACGTATATCTTCCAGCAGTCAGCAATACTAGTCAAACTCCCTATCAATGCTTAGAGTTCTAGTTCAGCCACATCTGAAGAGGAACAGGTTGTCATTTTAACCTATAGTACAAATTTAGTTCAAAGCGGGGAATATTTTTTATCCCAAGTGAGTTTATTTATCATGTCTGCCTCATTGTGGAACATCATTTTCTGAAGGCTATGGAATTATTCTCAGAGGAGAAATGATGATGAATTTTCCGTTCATATTTACCAAAACAAATCAAAATTTATTTGTTATAAAAGCATTTGGCCTACCCTTATTAAATGTTTTTTATTGGTTGTGAATGGCAGCTGTCCCAATTCTTTTAGGTGATTATTTTAGAGGAAAAGATATTGGCAATTGTATTTCTCATATAATATATACATTGTTAAACTAACCTAATTGGTTTAAAACATTTTACCTCACCCCAATTAAAAGAATCTCTTATTTGGTTTACAAAACACATAGTAAAATTAAGTGATAAAATAAACATTAAATCATTGCATAAAATACAAAATGAGCAATAAAATGAGAAAGAAGGTTTTTTAAAAAACTACTGAGTAAGGAAACTTTTGAAGCAGTCACATCTTTAAGTTTCAGATAAAAAAAACTGAAAAAGTTAAAACATCTCTGATGATTAACAAAGGGATTCTGGATTCACACAATCTTTAAAGCTCTTCTTCCAATATTCTTGCTGAAGCATATACACTCCTAATTAATAGGCACACAGATTGTAAGTTGATGACAATATTTACAACCTCCCATCTTGCCATTCCAGGCTCAGTAAGCCTATTTATTCCTTATAGGGAATTTATTGAGACTACAGATTCACCATACAGAAATCTAGATGGCCATAAGTTAGCAGCAAAATGTTAGAGATTCATCTGTGCCTTTGCTACCATTTAGCAGTCATTTATATTTTTGCAATTCAATACTGGTTGCCCTACTACTGCTTTAATATTACAAACCTCCCCATGCTAGTGAGGAATGGATTGATTAAAAGTGAGAAATATTCAGAATATCCAGGAAGAATGATAAAGTCCACTCTGCCCAAAATGTATAACATAACATTATTTAAGGTGCATGTACTAGATTATAAAGTTACTAATAAATAATTATTGTCAGTGCACAACATATGTACAGTGAGATTGGTTGAGCTACTAAGACAAAAATGTATTATATAAGTACATTTTATTGGTAAAGGGATAAGAAAGAGCAACTTAGTTTTCAGCCACCAAAAAGCTTAAAATAAGATTGATATGACCATCAAAAATAGCACACATGGGGCAAAATGACAGTTCCTTTGATCTCTGCTCATTAGGCTTTCATATTGTCACTAATTTCCTCAGTCTTCTATACTTAATTGAAACAATCATTCACTCCAGTAAACAAAGTGCATGTTTCATTCTTGTTTCATAGCAAGAAGCTGCCATAACACTTGCTCCTGTAAATGATGCCACAATTAGGGGGTCCACTGAAAAAAATTGCCCATAAGTCCAGGAGAGAAAGAAAATAACTTGGACAAATAGTAGCTGAACAAGAGATAGACAGATATGCCAAGAGAAAAATAAGTGGTGGTTTACAGCACTCTCACTAACCTGAACTTTCTATAGCTAGTTGCATTAGGATCATAGCACTTGAAAATCTCAGCTAATATTTCTTTCTCAGATTGGGAAAGGCTGACTGATGGCTTTCTTTTCTTGCTGATTTATTGAATGAAATGAAGGCATTTTGATATGTCTAGAGCCTGAGAAACTTACTTTCCAGACACATCAACATTCTTTTCATCAACAGTTAAGATAAGGCATCCTCTCCAGTTTGCATAGACACCATGAGTAGACTGGGAAAAAAATCTTCACTTTAGCAAGAGACCAATTGGGTTCTGAAAGTGAAAACTCTACAGTTGCTGAGATGTATATAGTTTTACCCTATTACTTTACAATAAATCTTCTTTGTATTTGGTGGAAATCATGTATTTGGTTGAAGTAGTACTGTCAAGTGCTTGACAGAATGGAGATATCACAACTACAGCGAGACCAGTGTTTTTCAATGTGGCATCTATAAATGATTTAGCAGGCTACAGCTTTTAGATTACTTTGGCTGATCTCAAACTGGGAAATCAGGAAAACTGGAAAACCAGTTCAAGAAAATGCATGGATGTAATTACCAGGAGTTGAAATTAATTTGAGTCTCTTTATTTTGGTTACCAGATTTTCAAAAGTGCTGGAATTGTAGTTCCTGGAATTTGCAGCCAGAAGGCACTGTTGCTGGATTCTGGGCACTGTAATAAGGGAAAGTGGTAGAAAGGACTGATTTAAACAGTTTAAAGATTGTGACTTGTATTAAGGACAGATTCAATATTAGGGAGATAACAATAAAACATCAAACTAGTTAATATAGTTACTTAGTTTTGCATAACCCAAATTCATTAAGTTGATTCTAGACTAATGGTGCAACCTTCTATACATTTTTGATGTGCTGTTTGCATCTCTTATATGTTGTGTAGAAAAAAAATATCATGTACTCAATGACATCCAGTGAGTCTTAAATCATCATATATTTGTGTCACCTAAGTTTAAATAATTGGATTCCATGTACAGAATTCCATATTCAAATTTACTACCATATTATATTTCCATATTCTAGGATTGTATTTTAAATTATATGCAGTGTCTGAATGCTGAATTTTCAATATATACTATATTTTTTATGAATGGAAAAATAACTTCCTACACATGTAATATACATCTATTTACTTCTTTATGTATGTTTGCTTTCCAAACTTTGACATTCTTTTTTTAAAATAATTGGTAGTACTATAAAAGCATTTTTTGAGGTTTTATTTGATTTAATATTTTTATATGAAACAATAATAGTTAAACTACATTTTGAAGGCATACTGTATATACTCGAGTATAAGCCTAGTTTTTCAGCCCACTTTTTGGGCTGAAAAAAGCCGCCTCGGCTTATACTCGAGTCAGTGAAAAATTTGCCCGAAATGGAGGAGAAAAAGGGGCGGGGCCATGCTGCTGGGTGACGCTCGTGAATGGCCCGGCGCCCCTGTGAGTTTCCCCTCCCTCTGTGTCAGTTTGCCGCGCAGCGCGCACCGCACCATCCCCCCTCCTCACGTTCTAATGTAATGCAGGGCTGTCTTACGATTCCCCTTCCTCCCCCTCCTGCCGCTCTGCAACGATGTCCCACCTCCTCCTTGTTATGGCAAGCAGCCACATAGCGATGTCCCACCTCCTCTGGTACAGGGATCCAATGATAGGAATCACTGTGCCGTGTGTCATAGGAGGCGGGACATCGCTCCCGCGGCTGCACGGGACATCATCATCACAGCGGGACATCAGCATCATGAGGTGAGTGAAGTATTTCATTGAATACACCGCTAGTTTACTGTTGAAATAAATATTCAAAAACATTATTGGTATCTATTTTTATTTTTGAAATTTACCGGTAGCTGCTGCATTTCCCACCCTAGGCTTATACTCGAGTCAATAACTTTTCCAGTTTTTTTGTGGTAAAATTAGCTGCCTCGGCTTATATTCGGGTCGGCCTATACTCGAGTATATACGGTATTTATGGAATACTTTTTCATCTTCTGCCATTGTTCCTCATACAGCAGAGAAATGACTTACAGTTTAGATAGTTGAGAACTTTTGGCTTTCAATCCTGATTTCCATACTTCTACAGCTACCTCACTGAGTTTTCCACTTAATGGTGAAAATAACTAATCTATATCAAGCATAGGTAAATTGTGCTATTCTAGAAACTGTAAAATACAGTTTTCTGAACATCTGCATAAAGTTACTGGAAGCTATAATCCTACAGCATCTTAAATTCCAGAATTTATCTATCCTGATCAAAACTGTTGTGAAATCAACTTACTTTAACACTACCTAATATGTCAACACCAGACAGGGAATACCCATATCCTGGAAGAAAGTTTGTGTGTCCTTTTGAAAACCAGACAGAAACCTTAGGTGAATTATTTATGTAAGAGGATAATAAACAAACAAACATATAAAGACTAGATAAAATGAGAGAAGCTGTATCACTGTCCTGAGCCTGTGATTTAAAGTTATAATCTCCAGGAAATGGAAAGTTAAAGAAAAGAAATGATGTAGTGATCTGTTTGTATCTAAGAAATAAGTTACAAGTTTAACTAGAAATATTTAATAGGATTACCTTTTATTGATTAGATTAGATTTAGATTTATTTTATTTGTATGCCGCCCTTTTCCGGGAGGGACTCAGGGCAGTGAACAACTCAAAGGGGGAAAGGGAACATAGAACAGAATACAAGTGATTAAAATAACCAAGAATCACACAGCCACACCGGTCGAGAGGGGAGGGGAACTCATCAACCCCAGGCCTGCCAGCACAGCCAGGTTTTGACGGCTTTCCGGAAGGCCTGGAGAGAGGTGAGGGTCCGAATCTCTGCGGGGAGTTCGTTCCAAAGGGCCGGAGCTGCCACAGAGAAGGCCCTCCCCCGGGTGGTAGCCAGATGGCATTGGCTGGTGGACGGAACCCGGAGGAGGCCGACCCTGTGTGATCTAACGGGTCTTTGGGAGGTAATTGGCAGCAGGCGGTCTCTCAAGTACCCACGTCCAATACCATGAAGGGCTTGATAAGTTACGACTAGCACTTTGAAGCGTATCCGGAGACCGATCGGTAACCAGTGCAGCTCGCGGAGGATAGGTGTAACGTGGGTGTACCGAGGTGTACAATCGCTCACGCGGCTGCATTCTGGACGAGTTGAAGTCTCCGAATACTCTTCAAGGGCTGCCCCATGTAGAGCGCATTGCAGTAGTCCAGTCTTGAGGTCACGAGGGCATGAGTGACTGTTGCGAGTGCCTCCTGGTTCAGGTAGGGACGCAACTGGTGCACCAGGCGAACCTGGGCAAATGCCCCCCTGGTCACAGCTGACAAATAATGTTCTAAGGCCATCTGTGGGTCCAGGAGGACTCCCAAGTTGCGAGCCCTGTCTGAGGGGCGTAAATTTTCACCCCCCAGCCTGAGTGATGGAATACTGACCAAATTCTTGGGAGGGAAACACAACAGCCACTTGGTCTTGTCTGGATTGAGTACAAGCTTGTTAACCCCCATCCAGACCCTGACAGCCTCCAGGCACTGGCACATCATGTCAACCGTTTCACTGAGTTGGCACGGGGCGGACAGATACAACTGAGTATCGTCCGCGTATTGATGGTATTTTATCCCGTGCCGTCGAATGATCTCACCCAGTGGCTTCATGTAGATATTGAACAGGAGGGAGGATAGGACCGAACCCTGAGGGACCCCATATTTCAGGGGCCTAGGTGTCGACCTCTCACCCCCGACTAACACCGACTGTGACCTGTCCGAGAGGTAGGAGGAGAACCACTGAAAAACGGTGCCGCCCACTCCCACCTCTCATAACCATCGCAGAAGGATACCATGGTCGATGGTATCGAAGGCCACTGAGAGGTCAAGAAGCACTAGGATGGAGGAATGACCTCCATCCCTGGCTCTCCAGAGATCATCGGTCAGTGCGACCAAAGCGGTTTGTGTTTCCATTCAAGTGTTGTATATGATATTTATTGTGCCTATGCAAATTGGCATTCACCTTCTTAGAAACTTCATACCTCAAAGTTGTCTCTAGCAAGGAGCAAACCATTATTAGCTTGTTATCTCCAACACATTATATTTTCTTATATACTGCAGATTATTTTGAAAATACTGTCGTGATATTAGCACCTCCTTATTTTTTTTCCTATTTCATGATTTTTTTGCATTTGATTACTTAAAATTAAAAAATCATTTTTACTTTTTCTTGTTTCCTTTTTTTTTAAAAAAAACATAGTTTGATTGTATTAATATCTTGTGAGATTAGTAAAGCACATAGTGGAGGGAAGGCATGATTTGTCCAGTCACAATCTTCAAGGCTACAAGTCCTGAAAATGACCGTATAAATTTATTTAATATTTTCCCCCATGGAAATGGCCTGAAATGGTTTGAGGCCATCCTGATTGCTTTATTAAATCAAATTAGGCCATCTGTTCACTTTCATGAAACACAGTATCAAAATCATTATCAAAATTAACTGAATTGTTTTCCAGAAGACTATGAAGACTACCCTGAATGAAATCATTCATTTTATGTTAGGCATAGGTCTTGACTGTTTGATGAATTTAAGAAAAAACAAATTACTGTTCACTGATAACCATCTCTCTTCTACAAATGGTGATGAAAACATGGTGATAAAATAGTTTCCAGCTATTGGAAGTCAGCATCAAATACATAATATGTTATTTGTGCTAAGACATGATGACTATCATCATTTTTAGAATGATGATTATTATATATATTGCATCAATATATATTACATATGAAAATACACAAATGCTTAAAATAATTTAAATAAATGTATTTTATAGCTGTGAAGACTGCATATCCTGTATCCCTGCTGGTCTATTTTTCAGCTGCACAATGTCATAAAGGCTTGGGGCAGCCTATACATTTCCTTAAAATGTGATGATAGTTGGAAAAAAATACTCTTTTCATTATGGTTTATAGCCAATTTGATCTTGGACTATTTATTTATTATTTGATGAAATTTATCAGCCATCTAACTCACTAGACTCTGGGTGGTATACATAACTAGATAAAACATGCAAGCAGCTAAAACTTTAAATCAGACAGCCAAACTTAAGTAATCCAATGGACAGAAAAAATAACAAAATAAAACAGGGCTACTGAATAAATTATAAATATCAACCCCAGGCCTGTGACCACATATATGTTTGAAAGACTTTCTAGAACCCTAGGAGAGAGAGTGTCATCCTTGAATCTGGGAATGATATTTCAGAGGGAGGAGGCCACAATAGAGAGGCCACATTTTCCAGGTCACATAAGGTGACAACGATTAATGGAGGGGAGCTGCAGTGAACTCACTTTGCTGGAATATACTGGGCAGGCAGAAATAGTTGGAGACAAGGATTGTGTCAGATATCTGGGTGTTCTGACCCAGCCCCTCAAACACGACAAAGCTTCTGATATGAACTCAAAAGTTTCTTTTATTGACTTCCGGGGAGGGCTTGCTGCCGCCAGCAGCTTAATTGAGCTGCCTCCAGAGTTCTGGTTCGTTATCTATTTAATATCTAATAGATATCTCTTTTTTCAGGCAAGAAAAAAGCAGAGAGCGATTCAGTCGGTAAGAACCTTCTTTGAAGTTTGCAGTTTGTTTTTTTTTGGCTGTGAACGGAGGAGGAGGATCAGCCAAGGCTGAGTCATTTAACTCCGATCAGATCTTCTCAGCTGTTTTTCACAGCACAAGGCAAGGAACCCCCCCCCCTCAGGACAATCTTTTGAAACTAGGCTATTGAAAATTAATGCAAGCAGAGACCAAACCTGAGAACTTTTTTTTTTTAATCTATCAAAAATACCAGCTTCAATGTTATAAAAAACTCTTTTGTTTAATTGTTTTCAAAATGGCGATTTTATAGCTTCCGCATTTGTTATAATGATATATCTCCAATTTCCTGGCACAGAATCAAAGGAATAACTTCTTACAAATTAATTAGCTCCACTCCCTTGAAGCTTTCAAAGACTCTTTGTTGATATAGAGACATTCCAAACGGGGTTTCTCTTTGTTTTTTTTGTTTTTTTCCTGTCTTGCTGAACTGTTTTGGTTTAATGCCAGTCTTTTGAAATCCTCCGTAAAACTCTCTGTAAAAAAAAAAAAGGGGGGGGAGGAATTTCTCTTTCTTCTCCAAACGGCATAGTGGACTAGCAAAATTAGAATAAATACTTAAAGCAAAGATATAATGGCATCAAAATCGACCTCTGCGAAATTACCTCCTAGATCCACGTCTCCCATACCTGGCACAAAGTTGCAGCCCCCACCCTCTATGCCCCCTAGTGGAGATGTACTAACGAAAGAATTTTTTTTGGAAATGTTCAGAGAATCTAGAGAACAGAACTTAGAAATGTTTAGAGAATCCAGAGAACAGAATTTAGAAATGCTTAGAGAGTTCAAAGATGAAATAAGGAATGAGATGGAAGTCTTATATGATAAATTTGATACTAAGGTCACCAAAATGAATAATGATATGATGGGAATTGTAAATGTAATGACAGAATATATTTCTGGAATGGAAGACAACTTAGAGATTCTCAATGAAGCTAAAACTAACTTGACAGCTAAAACTGAAGTGGTGGAACAAAAAATTGAAAATGCTGAAAAACAAATTATTATGATACAGTATAAGCAGATGGAGCTTGCATTAAGAGTCAGGGGGCTGCGTGAAGAGAAACAGGAGAACTTAAAGCAAATGTTTTCTGAGGCTTTTGACTGCCTGGTGGGAAGACCGGGATCCAATTTTGATTGGCAGATTGACAAAATTTTTCGCGTTAATTCTTGGGCGGCAAAACAAAGGCAACTCCCCCGAGATGTGGTAATATACTTTGTTACAAGAGAATCTAGAAATATGATATTACAAGAGTCCTATAATACCAAGCTTCAAATTGGCGGACAGGATCTGATTGTTTTGAAAGAAATACCACCTCAAATGCTAAGAGCCAGAAGAGATTATGCTTTTCTGGTGGAAGAGCTCAGAAAGCGTCAGATACAGTACAGATGGGATGCCCCATTCGGTATCATAGTTACAATGGACAAGCAAAGATATCGTCTCAGCTCTGTATGGAAAGCTCGAGATTTCTATCATAAGATTCTGAAGATGGGACACCCTGAACCTTCCGGATATGGAGAAAAACCACGAGACGAACAAGATAAACAGCAAACCACACAACCATCAGATAAAATGTACCATCTCCCCCTCCCGGAAGGGCAAGGGGTCAAGGAAAAAAGACCTAACCGTATGACCACCAGACAAACGGATAAACAAGCTACAATGCAACAACCTCAACAATCGTTGGCCATTGATCAAGGAGCTACAGCAACAAGCTCAGAAGCTGTGGGAGGAGCCAGACCAAAGGTGAGACAGGCTCTAAAAAAGCTTCAGGCAACCAAAAATGACAACTAAGATTTTGACATGAAATGTTAACGGACTGAACTCTCCACAGAAAAGAAAGAAAATATTTCATTATCTCAAACAGTTTAAGAATGATATAATTTGTTTGCAAGAAACTCATATCAAATCAACTGATCAAAAATTTTTGTTTAACCCCAAACTTGGTCAACATTTTGCGACCTCAGCCACGGAAAAGAAAAACGGCATAGTAGTATACTTAAGAAAAGACATTAAAGCCGAGCTAATTGAAGCAGATCCCTTTGGAAGATATATTGCATTAGATTTAATCTTAGAAGGGAAAAAGACATTACTTTTGGGAATTTATGCTCCTAATCAACAACAAGATGGATTTTATAGAAATCTCCATGCTAAATTAGTACAGTGGGACTTCAAGTCTTGTATACTATTGGGTGACTGGAATGGCGTGATTGATACCAAAAGAGATAAGAAGACATCTCGCCCGAACACCAAATTTCGAGCTAAGTTACCCAAATCCTTTTTTGACATGATGGACGACTTCGAATTGCGAGATGTTTGGCGTGAAAGGCATGCAGAAGAATATGACTTTACCTTCTTTTCCGATAGACATCCATCTCTTTCAAGGATTGATTTTATACTAATTACTAATGATTTACTTTCTAGGGTGAAGAAGACAAAGATTACGGCGAGAGTTCTTTCGGATCATAACCCAGTTTGGATGGAATTGGGAAGGGTAGTCCAGGCAAGAAGGTCTTGGAGGCTGAATGAAAATTTATTTAGATATGAAAAGTATATTAAGGATTGTAAAAAATTGTTATCTGAATATTTTGTTCTTAATATGAATAAGGGTACATCTATGGAATATGTATGGGATGCAAGCAAAGCGTATATGAGAGGAGTACTAATGAACATAAACAAAATACATAGACACAAACAAGGGCAAAAACGAAAAGAATTGGAAGAGGAAATTAAAGGGAAAGAGTCGGAATTAACATTGAACCCAGGTGATATAAAGATTAAGGAAGCAATTTCTATATTAAAATCCCAGTTTGATATGCTGATCTCTGACCTCTGACCAGGTAGCCACCAGTTTATTATATGCCAAACATAATACTTTTTGCAACGCAAATAAACTCGGTAGGTGGTTGGCTTATCAGATTAGGAAAAAAGGAAGGCTCGAAATGTATCCAAATTGTGTTACAGAGAGAAGGAAGTTTTTCAACAGGAAGAGATCCAAAAGGCATTTCGAGAATTTTTTACAGAGTTGTACAAAGGGGATAAAATTAGGGACGTAGACATAGATAAATACTTAGATAAAGAGAAAATCCCCCTAGTTAGAGAAGAACATAGGCACAAGCTGAATCAACCAATAACCTCTGGGGAAATCCTGCAGGCAATCAAACAATTAAAGTTAGGGAAAGCACCAGGTACAGATGGTTTAACAGCTGTTTACTATAAAAACCTACAGAAATGGTAGAACCTCTCAGAGAATTATTCAATAAAATTCAATTGGGAGGGAAAGTGCCCCCTTCGTGGCAGACAGCGTTCATATCGTTGATACCCAAAGAAGATCAAGATCTTACTCAGCCAAAAAATTATAGACCCATTTCACTACTCAATGTAGATTATAAAATTTTCACTAAAATATTAGCAAATAGGCTAATGGTGGTTATTCAACATTTGATACATACCGATCAAACTGGTTTTATACAGGGCAGACAGATGAAGAGCAATGTTAGATTAATTATTAACGCTTTAGAATACCTGGGAAAGAACAATCAACTGAGTATCGTCCGCATACTGATGGTATTTTATCCCGTGCCGCCGAATGATCTCGCCCAGTGGTTTCATGTAGATGTTAAAAAGTGGGGGGGACAGGACCGAACCCTGCGGCACCCCATATGTTAGGGGCCTAGGGGTCGATCTCTGCCCTCCAACTAACACCCACTGCGACCTGACCGAGAGGTAAGAGGAGAACCACCGCAAAACAGTGCCTCCCACCCCCACCTCCCGTAGTCGTCGCAGAAGGATACCATGGTCGATGGTATCGAAAGCCGCTGAGAGGTCAAGGAGAACCAGGATGGAGGCGTGGCCTCCGTCCCTGGCTCTCCAGAGGTCATCGGTCAATGCGACCAAAGCGGTTTCTGTGCTGTAACCAGGCCTGAAGCCGGACTGGAGTGGATCAAGATAACTAGCTTCCTCCAAGGACCACTGGAGCTGAAAGGCCACCACCTTCTCAACAACCTTCCCCACAAAGGGGAGGTTGGAGACTGGACGATAATTGTTAAGAACGGCTGGATCCAAGGATGGTTTCTTCAGGAGGGGTCTCACCACCGCCGCTTTAAGTGCGGGGGGAAAGACCCCCTCCCGAAGGGAGGCGGTAACAACCGCCTGGATCCAGCCCCGTGTCACCTCCCTGCTGTTAGCAACTAGCCAGGAGGGGCACGGGTCCAGTACACATGTAGAGGCACTCACAGCTCTCATGGCTGTGAGATACGGGGCTTGGGCAGTCTAAAAGGGATTAAGATTAGACAGCAAGAATACAGAGTCCGCGCATTTGCGGATGACCTGGTTATAATATTGGAACAACCGCAGGAATCCAGTAGGGTCTTAATGAATACGATCAATCAATATGGTCAAGTCTCGGGATTTAAAATAAATTTAGGAAAAACCAAAATATTAGCTATAAATATGAATATCAAGCAGAAGGAAGAACTGGGAGCGATGCTAAGATGTGAGGTAGTTAAAAAAGTTAAATATCTTGGAGTTAATATTTTAACCTCAAATGGGAAATTATATAAGCATAATTATGAACCACTTTGGCATAGTATACAGTTGGAGTTGAAAAGGTGGGAGAAACTGCATTTGTCTTTGCTGGGTAGGATAGCGGCAGTGAAAATGAACATTTTACCAAAATTTTTATTTCTTTTTCAAATGTTACCAATACTTAAAAGAGATGTGAATCTTTTAGAATGGCAGAAGGGTATCAACAAATTTGTATGGGCAGGAAAGAAGCCAAGGGTAAAGATGAAAATAATGCAAGATACACGTGAAAGAGGAGGATTGAAATTACCTAATTTAAAATTATACTATGATGCAGTGGTATTATCTGCAATTAGTGATTGGACTCATTTAAACAATGATAGAATATTGAATATCGAGGGACACGACTTGGTATATGGTTGGCATGCTTACTTGTTATTTAACAAAAAACTGGATAAGAATTTTAAAAATCATATTTTAAGAAATGCTTTATTGCGGGTCTGGAAAAAATACCAACACAAACTAAATGATAAATTGCCCATGTGGGCAATTCCTAGACATGCAATTGAAAATATGAATACAGAACAAAAACACGATAGAACCACCTATAGACAACTTCTTATTTTAGAAAGAGGGGTGTTGCAATTAAAATCTTTAGAGGTACTTAAAGAAGAGAAGGTAGTTCAAACGTGGTTTCAGTATAGTCAACTACAGGCCAGGTGGAAAACAGATAAAAAAATTGGCTTTGTAAAAGTTGAGGATAATTTGTTTAAACAAATAAGAGATCAAAGCTCAATGCATATAAAGAGGATATACAATGTATTAATACAGATGGATTCTGAAACGGAACTGATTAAGGACTGTATGATAAAATGGGCTCAGAATATTGAGGAACCAATAATGCTGGACACATGGGAAAGAATTTGGGTAAGAAATGTGAAATTTACACAAGCACAAAATCTGAGAGAAAATTTTTATAAGATGTTTTATAGATGGCACTTAGATCCCAAAAAGCTTGCTTCTATGTATCCGAATGTTCAGCCTAAATGTTGGAGATGTGGTTCTCTTGATGCTACATATTTTCATATATGGTGGACATGTCGTAATGTTAAGGCATTTTGGATAAAAATATGGTGGATCCTGCAAAATATCTTCAAAAGAAGGATAAAATTCACCCCCCAGCTGTTTTTACTAGGTATATGTATTGACTTTACGGCAGCAGAGACTAATTTGGTTCTGTACTTAATAACGGCAGCAAGACTCTTGGTGGCGCAATATTGGAAGAAGAAAGACTTGCCTACAATTCAAGAATGGACTTTGAAAGTTATAAACTTAGCCGAAATGGCAAAAATTTCAGCATATCTCAAAGAACACTCAAACGAGAGATATAAACGAGACTGGAAAAAATGGATTGATTATACACAAAGTAAATATGGGATTAAGAAACTCCAGATAGCTTATGCTTAGTATCAGTAATAACTTAAACTGTTTAAAATTTGGGTAACAGTAAGAAGCTGAGATCAATGTAGAGATATTTTAGACTGTGATTGTCAAAAAGTTATACCATGTATGGGCTCTGGGAAGTCGGGGGGAGGGAAGGGAGGTGGGGATCTAGGGGGAGGGGGGAGGGGGGAAACATAATATGTGTTAAATTTTAAAGTACATGATTGCACTTGTATACTGTGGCTTTTTAATGTTAGTGTTAAAACAGAACAAACCGAATATATTGGAAGGTAATAGAAGTATACTGAAGGGAGGAGCTCAGTGAAAGAAGAAGGAGGGTGGAGAGAGTGAGAGAGAGGAGGAAGGGAGGGAATGGATTAAGAGAGGGAGTGATAGGGTTAGGGTTAGATAGAGGGGGAGGGGAAGTAGGTGTAGAGGGGTATGTGAGAAGGAAGAATGAAAGTTGGAGGGGGTTGAAAGAGGGTGTATGGTGGGTCAAGGTGGTATATTCGGTTTGTATTGTAGGGGGCATTTTCTATATAAGTGAGGGCTGTGTTTATTACTCAATGTTATATGCCCCGGTTAAGCACAGTAAACATGTGATTGTATAGAATGAAACGGAAATAAAAAATATTATGCAAACGAAGATTCCTTTATTAAGAGTGCTAGCAGCCCTGGCAAAAAGTTTCTTTCACAGGCTAACAAATCTGTTCAGCCAAAAGATGAATAGTTGTCCACCACACCTATTCATCTCTACCCCCTTCCTTTTATCCCCAGAGCTAGGGTGGGCCCTTGCTAGCAGCAGTGGCTCTTCCTTCCCCAGGATCAGCCCATGACTTTCCACTGTTCTCCTCTTCTCTGCCTTCTGCGCATCAGGCACTGAGCTTAGCTATTCTTCCTCTTCCTCATCAGCCACCTCCAGATCTGATAGCTGTTGACTCTCCATTTGAGGGCTGATGGATGGCCCAGGTTCTGCCTCTCTCTCTCTCTCTCTCTCTCTCTCTGCCACCTCCATTCTTTCTTTCCCCTCAAAGCTCCAGGTTGTCCTGATGTTGACTCTGACACCCATGCCTCCTCCTCCTCTGATTTAGCTGCTGGAGGGGCCAGTGGCCAACAGGCCACAATGCCAAGCCTTATACCATAGACTTTTTTCAAAGGCCATATGCTTCTTTATATAACTTTTAGTGCGGTATTTCTATTCTCCATTGTATCAGAAGTTTAATCATGAAAACTACATGTGTATTATTGTACTACCCTTATTACATGATAATGTATAAGGCTTCTAAAAATCTTTCCCACAATTACAGAATCGGGAATAGAAAGTCTATAGTTTGCCTAATATCAACTCAAGAAGGCAGAGTATTTTTATGTTAGTATATTCATTCAATGTGTGGTTGTCCATCATTTCGCTGAATTGTCTTTAAACATCTTTGCTAGTTTTCCCAGTGACATGTGCCATCTGTAAAACATTTTGTATAAGTTTTCTTTGTAAGCTGTTGACATGGTTAATTTATAATTCCTTTCCCATAGTTGTTGCCACTTTTCTAGTTCAATCATATGACCAAAATTCTTTGCTCAAGTTAACATTGTATCCTTAATCACTTCTTCTTCTAACATAGTTCTTAATAGGTAGCTATATAATTCCTTGATTATTCTTTCTTCCTTTCCCATAAATATCTTATCCAACTCCAAACTTCCTAAGTTCCACACCCCCTTTTATCTTTTTCATATCTTGATTGTATTTGCAATTGTGAAAACCAACCTATATCAATCCCTTGTTTTTTTAATTCTTGTTTTTGTTTTAGTTCCTCCCTTTCTGTTAAAATGTCTTTGTATCTAATAATATTTTTCATACTACTAATATTTTGATGCGTCAATGCTTCAATAACCAATAGGTTCATGCTATCATATGTGGACATGTGCAAGAGAATATTGGACTAAAATAAGAGTATGGTTAAAGAAAATGTTACAAGAAGAAATAGAATTTAGACCAGAGATATTTTTACTAGGTATTATCACAGAGAAATTCAAGAAAGAGGATATTTATTTGATTATACATGTAACTACAGCAGCAAGAATTGTATTTGACAAAAATTGGAAATTAAATAATCTACCAACAGACAAAGAGATAATAAAAAATATTAGATTGTGCAGAGATGAATAGGTTGACAATGAAAATAAAGGATAAAGAGGAATCGGAGTATTTCAAGATGTGGGAAAGATTTTATGATTGGCTAGAGAAAGCAAGCTAGAAAAGAAAATAGGGAGAAGATAAAGTACCCAGATGATGCACTATTAAATGGAAAAGGGGGGGAAGAAGGGGAAAACAGAAAAGAAAATATTAAATATATAAGTATATATTCTAGAGCGAGATATAAAGTGGAGGAAACATAACTAGGGTAGACTAGCGAAGATAAGGGAATAAGAAATTATACTAAATTATATCTGGGTTGATGGAAATATTATCCCAAGGAAACATAAACTGAGTTTTGAAATATACACCCAATAATAATAGAAAAAGAAAGGGGGAGAGGAGGAGAGAATGAAAGGAAGATGGGGAAAGAAGAAAGAGGTAAGGAGAAGATGATGAAAGGGAGAGAAAGAGAAGGAGAGAGGGTAGGAAGGGGAAGAGGAAGAGCAGGAGTAGGAAAAAGGTAAGGGAAAAAGGAAGGAGAAGGAGAGGAGGAAGGAAGAAAGTAGAGAAGGGAGGTAGGGAGAAAAGAAAGGGAAAACAAGGAGGTGTTACAAAAGGAGAAAGGGATGGTAAATAAAGTAACCCAACTGTACCTTATAACATTAAATTAAATAATAAATGTATAAGAATGATAAATGTAAAGAAGAATAACAATTATGTGAATGTATACTTAAAATGGTATGTAAGAGAATAAAAAAAATTATTTGAAAAAAAAGTGTGGTTGCACATATAAAGACAGGAATAATCTTGATTCTTTTCATATGAACTTCTTATTTCTAATCAGCAATGGTTTGAATAGAACCCAGAAAGAAGAGGGATAAGGAAAAGAAGCAAGAACTGAAATATTGGGTGGACAATCAACATGGATTGTATTTGGCCACATGGTATTTTCCACAATTTCTTAAAGGAGTCAATGAATTAGATACTAGCAATCAAAACCAAAATTTATAGTGACAGATCCTTAGGAGACAAAGGCTGTAGGAAAGAAAATTACAATTACTAGTTTTCAGTAAACATTACTTTTTCTCTAGTATTCATTACAACATGCAACATAGAAGAACTGTTATGCCTTATGTTACATACATAAAGACCTACGTACGTATATCTGCATGGGTGATTCTTTTTTCTTTTGTCGGTCTTGATTAATGTGGTTGATTTCTTTCTATGTTTCATGGTCTCAGTCTCAAGCTGCAAAATATTTACATTCAAATGCAATGACAGCCATTGTGATTAATATTGGACCTCATAACTCATCAAGTCAACCCTATCACTTTTTAAAATCATAATCAGCATTTGTCTAATATCAATAAACTGATTTATTGATTTCACTTCCAGGGTCCACCGAGTGAAATATTACAGTGAACCAGAAACCTATTTCTATTCACCTGACATCAGCAGGTATTTCTAATCTGGCTCATTGTTGTGTTCACTATAGTTTAGGCTTCCTGTGTAATTGTGAAAAAAGTCTCTATAGATGACTGAAAACTTTTCAGTGTTATCCCATTTGGCGGTCCAAGTGGATTAATACAAAAGCTTGCCCTTGTCAGACTTGAACAACACAATGCACCACAGCATGTTAAGAAACTAAATATGCTGAACTTCCCAGTTCACGATTTTCTTTTCTCATCCCAGCAAAAATCTTAAAGTCTATTGTCTAATCAGCAGGACAGATATAATAGCTTAAATGATGCAAAAGCATCACCTCATGCTAAGCCTGCAACCTGAGACAAAACTAAGTAGCAATTCTAGGATTTTGATCTCAAACTCCAGTTTGTGCTCCCTGGGGTTCAATGCTGTCTGAATTGTTACTTTTCACCAAGCCTATTGTTATAGTCAAATACTGCTTGACAAAGTCTTGGCTTTAGTTTCTATATACCAACAAGTGTTTAGGAATAGCTTGATTTAAAATATTAACTATTGCTATTAAAGCAGGATAAAATGTGAATTAAAATATAAAAGTCAGACATGGCAGAAGGGAGAGATAAAAGCCTGCTTGTAAGTCATGTACAAAGACAGAAAATGTCATCAGAAGTCCAGTAAAGGTTCCAGTAAATGTCCTTATGTCAAAAGCCCAAAACCACAAGGTTCAGCTAAAGTTCGTATAGAGACACGTGATCAGTACCTATGGCCCAAGACAAAAGGAGAAGTAAGACAATATCTACTTATAAGGCTTCTTTCCTCAAGGTAACCAATAAGAAATGAGCTAAATGTTTCCGTGTTATGCTGCCTTTGAGAATGTATAAGAATGTGTGCTTTAATGATGAAGGTTGTTCAGAACTTGCAATACTAGTCTTTGACTAGTTTTCTGAACCTGGCTGCCAATAAACTTCCCCTTGCATCCTGAGATGTTTAAGCCTGTCATTTTCTGCAACACTATTTCTCTGAAGTACAATTTGAAATGATAAGATCATTCTAAACCTTTAGTGCATCCCACAAAGTCGCTTCAGACTTTGCAATTGAAGAATAATATTTAATTTGAGAGAAAGCAAATATAATTTAATAGATGAGGTGTTCTCATAATGAACTATTGTCAAATAAAGGTAGTACAATCAAATTCTGCTATTGTGTATGCCTTCTTACCAAAATTCTCACATTTATCAATCAATGCCAAGCAGGGCTACAAAGAATGCAATACATTAGTAATGTTGCACATTATTTCATAGAAAGTACAAAGTCAACATCTTGGACAAACGATATAGTATTCGAAATCTCTGTCCTGTGATTTGATCTTGTTATGGTAAGGTTGTCTAAAAATAAAGAAATTATCAAAACCATTCATCAGGTAATTCAATGAAATATATTATCTATGTTGTTTAATATTTATAATTGTAAGATGTATTAATTTACTTCATGTTCCTTAACCACCCAATAGCAAAACTCTGGGCATTTTACAATAATCACATTAAGAGAATAAAAACATATACCATTAAAGATTGTATAAATCACACAAAAAAGGTACAGACTCATGTTACTTCCTTTGGTGGGGAGAACTAGACAAAGGTTTCCGATCAATGTAGTGTAACTACAGAACAAGCAAAGTAGAATTGAGCAGGCTATTATAATAGGTATTTAAAAATAGGAAAACCAAAAGGGAATAGAAAAAACAAGTAATAAACTGATTGTAGGAGTTGAGAAACATTCCTGTCTGCTAGACAGTTTGATCTAGACAACAAGCATGACTGCTTTGCATCCTATAAATAGTTTGTTGCTACAAATACAAATACAGAGTCACTTGCTCATTTTGGTGACTTTATAAGTTGACAATAAATAAATAAATAAATAAATAAATAAATAAATAAATAAATAAATAAATAAATAAATAAATAAGAGGCCAGAACAAGGTAATATGTCACTGCACAGAAACCTTTGTCCTTTCCCAGAAAAAGCAAGAAGTGATAGTAAGGCAATTTCAGATCTACAGCACATGATTTTCCTTTTCTTCCATTCAATTGCATCCGATTCTCCGAACAAGTTCCTGCACAAGATTAGGACAATTGTACCTGGGTTGCAAAGACATAGGGAAGACTCTAACTTTGCTGCCATCTACAGGTTTTCTAACAATCCAGACCAGTATTTTTCAGCCTTGGCAATCTGAAGAGGTGTGGGAGTTGAAGTCCATGCCTCTTCAAGTTGCCAAGATTGAGAAACATTGGTCCAGATAATATTCGATCTTCTCTAAAATATAATTAAGGTAGTTCTTACTAGCATCTGGTCTTCTGAGCACAAAGCAACAAAACAGGAGTTGTCACTGTTGTTGCTAGTAATTTGCAATCTGTGTAGCTATTTAGGCCGGGTATCTTGAGAAATTAAGAAGGACTTTAAATATTCCATGAGCATTTCTCCTGTTAGTTGAAGCACCACAAGAGAAAAAAAAGGGGGGGGGGCATTGTTTTAAACATTGCTTTGGGTGGACTCTTTAAGCAGTAGCACCTTTTTGCCAGCTTGCGTGCAAGCCTGAAAAAGATCTAATTGCTTTAATGATTAGCAGAGAGATACTGTGCATATATACGATCCAAGCACTTGTTCTAAATTATTTTCAAAACATATAGAGATGCCATAGGTAGCCAGCTGACATTTGATTAAATCATTGCTAGCATACATTTGCTCAAAAACTATGGAATCTTGAACTCCTTTCATAAAGAGGGTGCTTTGCTATCTTAGGTTTAGGCATTGCATCCTTGACTCATTCAAGGTGAATGGAAGTGGCTGTGCACATACAGGACCTGAATCTCCAGGGAATTTTCCAGTCCCTGTTTTTGCATGTTCAATTTTTCCCCTCTAACGACCACAAGACATTTTGGATTACTTCTGGAAAAGCCTTTGGGCTCAAGGTGGGATTGTTTCTTGGCCAGTAACTTTCTTTCAGTCCTATGAAGTAGGCAAAGCAACCAATTTTGAAATCTTACCAAGAAAACTGCTGGGACTAGTCCAGGTGATCTCCAGGAGATAAAACTGACTCAAAAATATGCAGTTTGGCACAGTACATGGAAATCTGTACTTTTAGTTTCCTGGGCAGTGGGAGGAAGGATGCAAATTCTGAAGCATGCATCATAAATCAAATCACATGATTTACAGGTAGTCTTCCATTTATGATCACAATTCGGCATGGAACTTCTTTAATTTATGACTACAATTGGGCCTGGAACTTCCATTACTAAGATGCAGTCTTTAGGTGAAACATCATGTGACCAACTGCTTAGCAATAGCATTTCTAGCAGTCCTAGTTGCAGCCATTAGGCCAACACAATGCCTTCATTAAGCAAAGTTCTCATGTTTCTTCTTCCTTGTCACAATCACCTTCACTTCAACTCTCCACCCACCGATCTTCCTCCTGTCTCTGTTTACACTATTCTCCACTTCATATCAGTGCTGTCTTCTACTTCGGCCGCCACTGCCTCTCACTACTTGAACGCTGCCACCTTCTTACTGAGTCTGTTGGTTAACTGTAAGGGCACTGCAGGTGGCCATAACTCTGGGTAATATATATCCATTTGATCAGCTTCAATGTAACTTTGAATGGTCAATGAATGTATGATAATAAGACAAGGACCACCTGTATGTACTTGTGTGCAGGGTTGAAATGAAAATATGAAAGTTTCAAATTGTTGCATATCACAAAACTATATGCAACCCATTGAAAATATATTAAGATTCCAAAACCCCTTTGTAAAAAAAAAGTATTTATATATTTATTTATGTTTGTGTGTATGTATATGTGTGTATGTATCTATGTGTGTATGTGTGTGTGTGTGTGTGTATGTATGTATGTATGTATGTATGTATGTATGTATGTATGTATGTATTTATTTGGAAAATAAATAAAAGTAGCAAAATATGCACTGGAAAGTAAAGGTTCATGGAGTTTTAAAGGTTTACATTTTTGATGTAATTAAATGTACAATATGCATACTTTTATTAAAGAAAATGTATAACATCCATGGATTAACTCAGACAAAATAAGAAAAAAAAGGTAGATGGATTTTCCTTAGAAATCTCCTTCTGAAGAAAAGAAAAGCAACCAAAGACCTAACCAATGTGCACATGCTTCAGTAAACTCAGCAGCATTCCAAAATCATTTTAAAAGGTTCTGAGCCTTGATTTTGATGGATAATCATATTGTTAAAAGAGTATAAAAATTCAAAATCATTTCAATAATCTGGTTTAAAAACCTTTTGCTAAGAAACAGTATTTAAAAATGTTTCTTTTCTTTAAAAAAATATCTAATTAGGTTCAGCACCACATGTGACAATACACTGTGGTTGTCTTCTTGCTGAAAATGTCTTTATCTGAATTTTGAGCTTACCTTGCATATGTTGTCTGGTTAGAGACTTCTTAATGTCCATCAAACAGGTAAGCTTTCTGTAAGTGATTATTTCAGTGAATATGCTTTGTGGGTGATGCTTTTTTGTACAATATTCTTTTAAATCAACAATTTAGATTTTTCTCTCCATATAGTTGTGTAGATGTGTATCTAAATACATATAGATATAGATGACATGATATAGATGATAGCTAGATGATAGCTAGATTATAAATAGTAGATAGATAGATAGATAGATAGATAGATAGATAGATAGATAGATAGATGATAGATAGATAGATAGATAGATAGATAGATAGATAGATAGATAGATAGATAGATAGATAGATAGTAGACAGACAGATGATAGATAGTTACTTGGGTGCACACATCAAAGTGAACCATGAAGCGATTGCGACTATCCCCAGCCCCCAAAAGCATTATGAAATTTAATCATTGCTATATTCAACTATGTAGAGGTTTATACCAGTTCACAATAACATACACTATAATAGTGATAATGATGTTATCTATTCAGTCATCTGCTTCTATGGGCCAGGTTGCTCTACATCTTCCTATGCTGCACCACTTCTTTGAGTTTTTCGACACTGACTGGTATCAGCTCTGATGGTGTCCAGTCACAGTGTTCTTAGATAGCCTGGATTCCATTTACTGTCCCGAAACTGCGCCACAAGGTAAGGGAAGCGGGTCTTGGGAGATACCTTCCCTCTCCCTTCAGAGAGCCCATATGAGGAGAAAGGAAGTGGGTGGTTTTGAATGTGGGCGGGCTGTTTAGTGGCTGGTGCCTCAATCATTTTGTTGGGGCAGGCAGAGAAAGAAAGGAGGTACACGATAGTCAAGGGTGAAGGCACTCCCTTTGCCCTTGGCGGCGGGGGCCTGCTTATCGCATGCCTCCTTTCTTTCTCTGCCTGCCCCAAGGAGTGAAGGAGGTGCCGGCCCCAAACCTCCCACCCGTGTTCAAACCAGCCCACCTCCTCTCTCCCTGCATGGGCTTTCTGGAGGGGGAGGGAAGGTCCCTCCCAAGACTATCTTCTTTCCTTCCCTCCTGCAGCATCAATCTGTAGGGGGAGGGCACAGACCATTCGGTGATGGCAGGGAAAGGGAGGCCTTCTCTTGAAGTTGGACCTAGGGGTTCAAGTGGGCTTGCTTTTGACGTACCTACCTCCCAGCTGTGTCACAACAGCCCTGCCTGCGCTCCTGGAGTCAGTAGCCAGGTTGGCGGTTGAGTTCCCCAGACTGATAGTACTGGGGGACTTCAACCTGCCGCCCTAGGTGAGCACTCTGATGGGGCCCAGGAGTCCATGACAACCATGGACTTGACCCAGGTAATTCAGGGTCCGACTCATAGAGCGGGACACACGCTTGACCTAGTGTTTCTCTCGGGGCAGTGGAGACGTGATCTTGAGTTAAGGGGTATAGAGATCTCACCCTTGTCATGGTCAGATCACTTCCTGTTGAGGCATGATTTTCGGAAACTACTCCCCGACTGCAGGGAGGTGGAACCGATTAAGTGATTCCGTCCCAGGCACCTGATGGACCCGTTGGGATTTCAGAAGTAGCTTGGGGAGATACTCGACTCTCTTGCCCACAATCCGATGGAGTCCTTGGTCGCCGCCTGGAATACAGCGGCATCTGAGGCTCTAGACTGGATTGCGCCTTTGCGGCCTCTCTGCAGCAGTGGATCCAGGAGGGCACCATGGTTCACCGAGGAACTCCGGGAGACGAAGCGCCAAAAGAGATGCCTAGAGTGACGCTGGAGGGCTAGCAACTCCAAATCCGACCGAACACTACTAAGAGCCTTTATTAGGATTTATTTACTGGTGATACGGACGGCAAAATGTGTACATTTTTCCTCTCTTATTGCGTCCGCAGAATCTCACCCAGCCGCCCTGTTTAGGATAACCCATTCCCTCCTGAAAGGGAGGGAAGCGGGGGATGCCTTACAGGGATGGGCTGAGGAGTTTGCCCAGTTTCTGTCGGACAAAATCACTCAGATTCGGACAGACCTAGACTCCACTTGGGCAGAACCAGCGGAGATGCCGGGGGAGGGTCTTGCTCAGATTTCCTGGAATGAGTTCCAGCTTGTCACCCCTGATGAAGTGGACAAGGCCATGGGAACAATGAGTGCCTCTACCTGTCTACTGGATCCGTGTCCCTCCTGGCTGGTTTTGACCAGCAGGGAGGTAACACAAGCCTGGCTTCAGAGAATTACGAACGCTTCATTGCGGGAGGGTTCTTTTCCACAACCTCTGAAGGAGGCGGTGGTGAGACCCCTCCTCAAGAAGCCCTCTCTGGATCCAGCTATTCTTAAAAACTATCGTCCAGTCTCCAACCTCCCTTTCTTAGGGAAGGTTGTTGAGAAGGTAGTGGCCCTCCAACTCTGACAGACCTTGGATGAAGCAGATTATCTAGACCAGTGATGGCGAACCTATGACACGCGTATCAGTGCTGACACACGTAGCCATTTCGGGTGACACGCACATGCTCCCCAAACTTGTTTCAGCGGCAGCTCTCAGCCTGTGCGGCAGCGTCACGCAGGCTGTGGAAGGAGGAGGAGGAGGAGGAGGAGGGAACCAACCAAAGAGAGGCTTTTACTGGGTCTGCGCCCCACAGCCAGGATCGTCCTTGCGCCTCAAGCCGCGTTTCTTCCTGCAAAGCCCTTCGGGCAACCCGAGAGTTCCGCTTGACGCCAGAAGGGCTTTGCAGGAAGAAACGCGGCTTGAGGCGCCAGGACGGTCCTGGCTGTGGGGCGCAGACTCGGTAAAAGCTCTCTTTGGTTCCCTCCTCCTCCCCCTCCTTCCACAGCCTGTGTGACGCTGCCGCCCAGGCTGAGAGCTGCCGCTGCCGCTGCTGCACAACTGAGGGAGGGAGAGGGAAAGCAGAGGTAGCCTCAAATTCCACCGTTGGGACAGGGGAAAGGGCTTGTCCCTCAAGAGTGGGGGGGGATAGAGGTGGGAAGAAGGGGCCCGGCCTGTCCCCAGCGCCCCCCACAGACGGATTACGGATCGAACGCTTCTCTCTCTGCAGCCTTTTTCTGCAAGTCCCAGCTACTCAGCAGGGCGTCATCATTTCCGGGGCTTGCAGTTTTCCAGCTCAGATATCAGGATCCGCCGGGATTAAGTGGGAGAAAACGCCGCTGGCCGAGCGGAACAAACACATCCAAAGGTTAATCTTATTTTACGAAAACACAACTTCCAAAAGTCGATCGTGGCCTCCGTCAAGAAGCCCTTCCCCCACCCACCCCCACCCATTCTGGGGTCTTGGTGTCCCTCGGCTAAGATCCACCCTGGAAAGCAGAACGGGGGCAGCCCTCCTGTAATTCTGGCTGGGTTAAAGAGCAGGGATGGAGGAGCCATATCACACCTTCATTCAAAGGGTGGGGAGGGGGAGGCCCGATAAAGTCCCTCCCTTGGGGTGTCTGAAGTCCCAGCTGAAGCAGCCGAAGGAAAAAGGATAAGCATCCGTCGCTGCCCAATGGCGCTTGGGGTAACCCCGCTGGGCAGAGCCAGTCGAGGCTCATCCTGCAAATGAGGGTTTCCTTTGGGGAGGGCCAGGTGGTTTCAAGCACCCCAAACAGCCAATCTCTCTCTCTCCGTCCCCCTTCCTTTGCTCCTGGGGCTACAGAACTTTCCATGGGCTCAACAGTAATTGAGTAAAATTCTAAGCCACTGCAGTAGCTGCTTTTTGGTTTTATTTTTTTTAATATTTATCAGTCTCTCTTTTAGTTGAAGAGTTGAAGTCCACAAGGCTTAAAGCTGTCAGGTTTGAAGACCCCTGGGGGTTTTTTCCTAAAGGGTTAGGGGTGCAAGGGTCTTGTAACTTGACAGCTTTAAGACTTGCACGCTTCAATGCCAGAGTTTCTGAGCCAACATTTTGGTTGCTAAGCAGGACCGTTGGTAAGTGATACTGATAATAATATCAAGGGCAACATACGAAATCGACTGATGAACAAAGAAGTTACTAAGCAGCTATGTTAAATAATTTGTTTTTGGTTTATTAAATACAATTATATTGCAATTATATATTTTTGTAGTTTAAACTATAAATTGCGCAAAATTATGTTTTTGTCGAAGTGACACACAACGCGAGTTATGCTCGATTTTTTGCCGATTTTTGACACACCACGCCAAAAAGGTTGCCCATCACTGATCTAGACCCTTTTCAGTCTGGTTTCAGGCCTGGTTACTCCACCAAAACCGCTTTGGTCGCACTGACTGATGATCTCTGGCGGGCCAGGGATAGAGGACATTCCTCTATCCTAGTGCTCCTTGACCTCTCAGCGGCCTTCAATACCATCGACCATGGTATCCTTCTGCGATGGCTGGAAGAGGTGGGAGTGGGAGGCACCGTTTTACAGTGGTTCTCCTCCTACCTCTCTGACAGGTCGCAGTCGGTGTTGGTTGGAGGTCAGAGGTCGAGTCCTAGGCCCCTTAATTATGGGGTGCCACAGGGGTCGGTCCTGTCCCCCCTCCTATTCAATATCTACATGAAGCCACTGGGTGAGATCATTCGCCGGCACGGGATCAAATACCACCAGTATGCGGATGATACACAGTTGTATTTGTCTGCCCTGTGCCAACTCAGTGTAGCGGTGGAAGTGGTGTGCCAGTGCCTGGAAGCTGTTAGGGTCTGGATGGGAGTGAACAAGTTTGCACTCAATCCTGACAAGACCGAGTGGCTGTGGATGTTGCCTCCTAAAGACAGTCCAGCTAGTCCATCCCTAAGCCTGGGAGGAGAAAATTTGCTCCCCTCAGAGAGGGTCCGCAACTTGGGGGTCCTCCTGGATCCGCAGCTGACATTGGAATATCATCTGTTGGCTGTGACCAGGGGGGCATTTGCCCAGGTTTGCATGGTGCAACAGTTGCAGCCCTATTTGGACCGGGAGGCACTGCAAACAGTCACTCACGCCCTTGTCACCTCAAGACTGGATTACTGTAATGCGCTCTACATGAGACTGCCCTGAAAAGTGTTCGGACACTGCAGTTAGTCCAGAATGCAGCCGCCACTACACCTATCCTCTGCGAGCTGCACTGGCTTCCTATTGGTCTCCGAGCATGATTCAAGGTGCTGGTTATCACCTTTAAAGCCCTACATGGCCTAGGACCCGGATATCTACGAGACCATCTTCCGCAGCACATCTCCCTAAGACCGATAAGATCGCACAGGAAGGGCCTTCTCCAGGTGCCATCAGCTGGACAATGCCGACTGGTGACACCTCGGAGTAGGGCCTTCTCTGTTGCCGCTCCGGCCCTATGGAATGAGCTACCCCCAGAGATCCGGACCCTACCCACTCTCATGGCCTTCCGAAAAGCTATTAAAACCTGGCTATTCCGGCAGGCCTGGGGCTGTTGACCTCTGGATTGAGGTCCAGCCCTGCTTAGATTGGGTGCATGTTGTGTATCTTTTTTAAATTTGTCATGTTTTATCTGTTTTTAATCTTTTTAAATTTATAGCAATAGCAATAGCAGTAGACTTATATACCGCTTCATAGGGCTTTCAGCCCTCTCTAAGCGGTTTACAGAGAGTCAGCATATTGCCCCCAACAATCTGGGTCCTCATTTTACCCACCTCGGAAGGATGGAAGGCTGAGTCAACCCTGAGCCGGTGGGATTTGAACTGCTGAACTGCTGATCTAGCAGTAGCCTGCAGTGCTGCATTTAACCACTGCGCCACCTTGGCTCTTGCAGAATTCTTACAGAATTTCTATTTCTGTAAGCCGCCCGGAGTCCTCTATAAATTTAATAAACAGTTAAACAGTTTAAACAGTTAAACATTTGTGCCAGTTTCCCAGCTGGCAAAACAGAAATTTTCACCACCTGGAAAGTCTGTGTGTGTGTGTGTGTGTGTGTGTGAGAGAGAGAGAGAGAGAGAGAGAGAGAGAGAGAGGGAGGGAGGGAGGGAGGGAGGGAGGGAGAGGGAGAGGGAGAAAGAGGGAGGGAGAGAGAAAGAAAGAGAAAGAGGACGAAAGAAAGACAGAGAAAGGAAGGAAGAAAGGAAGGAAGGGGGAGAGAGAGAGAAAAAGAGAAAGAGGCTAAGATAGAAAGAGAAAGAGAGAGAAAGAAAGAGAAAGAAGGAAAGAGAATGAAAGAAAGCAAGTGGGAGAGAGAGACACAAGAAAGAAAGAAAGAAAGAGAAAGAAAGAAAGAAAGAAAGAAAAGAAAAGAAAGAAAAAGAAAGAGAACTTATGAGTCCAAAATTTTGGTTGCTAAGTAAGAGCGTTGTTAAATGAGTTTCACCACATTTTACAAGTTGGCCATACCCACCCGGTCACATCACAGCCAAGCCATGCCCACAAAATAGGCCATGCCCATAGAATAGGTAGTAAAATGTTTGAAACCAACCCCTTATTAGTAAGTGATTAACTACAGGACATTGACAAGTCTTGTTAAGTTATTATGAGTCATATTGCTAGTTATTATAACTTTTAGAAAGAATTGCAGCCCCTTATAAATAAATCAGTCATTTAACTAATGATAGAATACTGAATATCGAGGGATACGATCTGGTATATGGTTGGCATGCTTACTTGTTATTCAACAAAAAACTGGATAAGAAGTTTAAAAGTCATATTTTAAGAAATGCTTTACTGCGGGTATGGAAAAAATACCAATATAAATTAAATGACAAAATACCCATGTGGGCAATTCCTAGACATACAATTGAAAATATGAACATAGCACAAAAACAGGATAGAACTACCTATAGACAGCTTCTCATTTTGGAAAGGGGGGTACTACAACTAAAATCTTTGGAGGTATTAAAAGAGGAGAAGGTAGTTCAAACATGGTTCCAGTATGGGCAATTACAGGCCAGGTGGAAAATAGATCAAAAAATTGGTTTTATCCAAGCTGAAGATAATTTGTTTAAACAAATAAGAGATCAAGGCTTAATGCATATAAAGAGGATATATAATGTATTAATACAGATGGATTCGGAAACAGAATTAGTTAAAGATTGTATGATAAAGTGGGCTCAAAATATTGAAGAACCAATAATGTTGGATACATGGGAAAGAATATGGGTAACAAATGTGAAATTCACACAAGCTCAAAATCTGAGAGAAAATTTTTATAAGATGTTCTATAGATGGCATTTAGATCCTAAAAAGCTGGCTTCTATGTATCCGAATGTACAACCTAAATGTTGGAGGTGTGGTTCTCTCGATGCTACATATTATCATATATGGTGGACCTGCCAAAAGGTTAAGGCATTCTGGATAAAAATATGGTGGATTATGCAAAATATCTTTAAAAGAAGGATAAAGTTTACTCCTCAGTTATTCTTATTAGGTATATGTACTGACTTTACAGTGGTAGAGAGTAACTTGATTCTGCACCTAATAACGGCAGCAAGACTGTTGGTGGCGCAATACTGGAAGAAGGAAGACTTGCCTACAACTCAAGAATGGACATTGAAAGTTACAAACTTAGCCGAGATGGCTAAAATATCGGCATATATTAAAGATCACTCAAATGAGAGATATAAACGAGACTGGAAAAAATGGATTGACTATATACAAAATAAATACGGGACCAAGAAATTCCAGTTAGCCTATGCTTAAGATTAGAAATGATTTAAATTGTTTAAAGTTAGTTCAGCAAGAAGAAGTCAATGTAGAATGTCATTAATTTCTTTATTTCTTTTTTTCAATAGATTTTAGACTGTGTTTGTTAAAAATCCATACCGTGTACGGGTTCTGGGAAGTCGGGGGGGGGGAAGGAGGAGGGGGGTTGGGGTGGAGGGAGGGAGGTGTATGCATTAGGCTAGACAAGAATTTGGTGGTAAACTAGAATTATTTTGACATACAAAAAATTGTACTTCGATGTCTTACTGATTGAAGAATGATGAAATGTTTGTTTTAAAAGAAATAAAACTTTTGAACACATAAATAAATCAGTTGTACCAATATATTCTTAAACCTTAGTTCCACAGGGGAATTGACGAGGCATGACCATAGATCTATATAACTAATCCTCAGATCTTCTGCTGTTACATGTGGAAATATATTGGTTCAGCGATATAATACAATAAGAAAGTAACAAGGTACTAATTTAACATAAGCTATGTGGTATTGGTTGCCCTATGATCCATTCATGGAGTGATTGGAGTTTTTACTCTAAGTAGCTGAAAGGATGATAACATAGATTAATCTATCCTTGCCATCTCTTTTCCTGGCACATTGTTTCTTCTACTAACTTTATCAAGCATGGCAGACAATGAAAAATGAAAACCTTAGAACTTGGTGTTTCCTGACCTTCTCAAATGCTGTCATTTCCATCTTGACATGATCAATTGTGTAGCATCTGACATTTGACCCTTGAATGAGAATAATGTCTGGTAAGAAGTGGGAGAAGTAAGATCTGGATGCTTTTGAACATATGCTCAAAAGAATGGTCAATCTTAGCACTCTTTTATTTTGTACTTTTAGTTGCAGACACGTTTGGTAGAATATGGGAGAACACTGGGTAAAGTCTTCATCTAGCATTTTCAAGGTTATTCTTAATGGAGTCAAGAATTTTTTAGTGATGCACAATCAGTACAGTAATTTCTTTTGGCTAATGAAACTGAGGAAATAGAAACCTTCACCTCATGCATCAGTGAGAAAAAAGGAAGGAACAATTAGAGTGGCAGAGCAGAAGACAATTATCACCTGTCTTGCTGATGTGTTTTAGATTCTGCCTCAAACTCCTCATTGTTCTGAAACTAAAGGGATGAAATCTTATCTGTTCTTTCTTCTTTGAATGTCTTTGTATTCATCCTATATGCTATTAGCAAATTTATTTTCACATAGATCCTTACATAACTAGAACTGCATCAGCCTTGCTATTCAGGGAGCTATAATTGGGTTTAAGAGCTGTTTCCCCTCCAAAAAATAATAGATAAATAGGTGTATAGAGAAAACACAAAATGTAGGTGTACTTTATTTTCTCTTTGCAAAGAATGGGAAGGGAAAATTATTCTCTTTTTTGTATTTTTGGTTGAAAGGGGAGATAAGTCACTTATATTTGACCAACTTGATAGAATACCAAACAAGTACAACTTTTTGTAATCTGAACCTAGAATTGACAAAACTCTCTTTAAATATCAATTTAATCAGGACAGGTTAACAGAAACATAGTACTTCGAGGTCAAGGAGAGAGAGATTTGAGATTAACCTTTGAGAAAGGAATTTTTTGAAATCATATCACATTACTGCTCAGTAAAAGTAGGGGTGATAGATTTGATTCTTTGCAATTTTACCAGATTGAATAAAAATAATGTCAACACATACATAATTTTAAATAATTTGGATATTTAACAATATGGTTCAGGAAAATAACACCTGGAAGGAGCTCCTTTGTTACCTTCATCTGCATCTTCACATAATCACCATTCACTTGCTTCCACCAATGATGGACAAGCTTGTTCATGAAAGAATCCCACACTTGGTCTCTTCGGCCAAGTTCTGAGACCCCTTCCACTTTAGAGTTAAACAGCCTCCTTCAATTGAATTAAACAGGAATAAAAGGAATAAAGATATTCCTTTAATTTTGATAAAGTGGAACTTGCATGGTCCCAGGTCTGGTATGTTGATGGGGAAGATCATGACATTCAGCTTTTTATTGCTTTCCAAATGCTTCTTGAGGTATGAGGTCTATCATTGTCATGTTGCAGCAAAAATCCTTCTTATGTTTCAATACATTCTTATACGTTGTTTTGAATGTTGCAATTGTTACACTTTGAATAGATAGTAATACAAGGTTCAAGAAAATCCATGTGAATAACACTCTCTGCATTCCCAAAACCTGTAACCATGAGATTTCTTGCCAAAGCCTGTGTTCTGAAAAGGTTTATTACAGATGAAGCTTTGTAATAATATTCTAAAGTCCAATACTTTATTTCTGACTCATAATGATGCACCCATGTATCATGCAGCACATGAAATTATTTACTGTGATTTTCATAGCATGGTAACAATTGTGGAAAAAGTTCAAATTTAAAGCTTTTGCTCTGCTGTTATCTGCCTTGCCATGATCACACAAACCAGCTCTTTTTTCTTCACATCGTTACAGTTACATTTACTGGTCCAGCAACATACTGTACTCATATCAACACAGTCCTTACCATAAACAGGCTGAAGCACGAGAATGATAATGCCTGCTGATATTGCTTCACTGTAAAATACATGGTTTGAATGAAAAATAATGCCTCCAATGTTCTAAAACAACAACAGGTGGCAGTAGTACTACTGTTCATAAAACTATCAGGGTATGAGATTGATTTTCAATTGGAGGGATTACTTTAACCAACGAAAATTCAGTGCTGCTTAAAATGCACTGATGATGACTTACTGCAGCATTCCATTTCATAAATAATAGCAGCACAATATTTTCTGCACCTGAAGTGGCAGAACAGATGCCGAAGAACATATCAGTACAGCTATCTGAGGCTGACTTATAACACCAGAGGCATTACTTTTCATTCAAACCTTGTACTTTGTAGCCAAACAACTATCAGCATGCATTTTCATGTTCTCACTTTGTATGAAGATAAATATCCTTGATATATAAACTCCTGTTTATAGATTATTTCTAAAATGCATTAATTATAGCATTATAAAAGTAATGTTATAATAATGCATTATTGTTCTCTGTGTGACTCCATGTGCATAAGACACATACGTCATAATATTGGCAATTACTGGGTAAGTTGAATTAGTCTATTTTTGTCCCCTGTAGAGATTTTATAAGACGTATATACACAATATGAGCAAACTAAAATAATTCCATATATAGAAATGGTATTAGTAAATTTGCTGAGTATACTAAATCTGAGAACTGATTTTCTTTACAATTGGAGACCTATGCTTATATGGAAGAAGCATTTAATGAATTAACTTGAGTATCTGAACAGCCCAGTGATTTTCTTGATGCAAAAACTGGGGAATTGCTACTGCAAGTACTTCTGCCACTTTATTTGTATTGCTTCTTGGTTTAAATGTAAGAAGACAACATTGGCTAGTTGTGTTTATTAGTCTTTAAAATCCTTCCAAAATAAAGCAAGATTAAACAATGTAAAACAATACACAAGCAGAATAAAACGAGTGGAAAACACAGTAAAATTATATATAGATATCTGGAGATACAAGCATTGGTGGTTCCAGAAGGTTGACATAGAGGAATGCATTATACAAAAATTTAAAACATATCAAGGTACAGATCAGTGGGATTGGTTCACCATAGAAGGGAAATTGTTCCACTACACAGGTATTCCTGTTAATAATGCTTGCTTCCATACTGTAAGCCAGTGTTTTTCAACCACTGTGCCACGGCACACTAGTGTGCCGTGACATAGTGTAAAGTGTGCCGTGGGAAAAACACCCGCTGGGTGTTTTTGCCTCGGGACATCTCTGTGTCCTGAAAGTTGCTTTTGGGACACAGGGATGCCTCTATTAAGTCCCTGCGGCCCCGCGTTTACTTTAAAAAAGCGGGGACCGCCAGGAGGTAGCGCACGCAGGGACATCACTGACGTCCCATGCGTGCGCCCATAGCAACAATCGTGGAGGACCGGAGCAGCGAGGAGAACGCGCGCTGTCAATTTGGTAAGTGTTACCAGCGGCGCGTCTCCTTCGGTGTTCCGAGCACCGAAGTAGGGCAGTACACAGGCATACAGCCTTCAGTAATACACTGTATGGCTGAAGGCTGTATGTCTGTGAGGGAACTATACTGCACCTAATGTGGGGGACTATACTGGACCTAATGTGGGGGAATTACAACCTAATGTTGGGGAACTACAACCTAATGTGGGGGGAACTATACTGCCAACCTAATGTGGGGGAAAATAAGATATATGCAAGATAAGATATATGCAGTGTGCATAGGAATTTGTTCATAGTTTTTTTTTAACTATAGTCCGGCCCTCCAACGGTCTGAGGGACCGTGAACTGGCCCCCTGTTTAAAGAGGAGACAAGTGCAGTAAGTACTGAGTGACAGTGAGACAGGAGCAGATACTGCAGTGATGGACAAGTTTTTGAAAAGGAAAGAACTGGACTCTGAACAAAATTCGCAGCCAGATGAGAGCCCAAGTATGAATGGGGATCAAAAGAAAGCAAAGATGGTTAGCTCAAGCAAATTCTCTGGCACAAGGCAATATAGCGAAAGCTATATTTCATTTGGATTTACTTTCACTGGAGATGCAAAGAAACCAACTCCACTGTGCGTGGTGTGTGGTGAAAAGCTATCTAACAGTGCTATGGTCCCAAGTAAACTTAAACGCCATCTCCAAACGAAACACCCTTCACTTCAAAATAAGAATGCGGACAATTTTGTTCGCCTGCGTGAAAACACGGAGAAACAGGCAACTTTCATGAGAAAAACCACAAAGGTAAATGAAAGAGCTCTTAAAGCTAGCTATCAAGTTGCTGAACTTATAGCCAAGTCAAAAAAGTCGCACACTGTGGCAGAGACATTAATACTTCCCGCCTGCAAAGCTATTGTAGAGGAGATGCTAGGACCTGAAGCAGCTAAGGAAATAGCCAAAGTCCCACTCTCAGACAACACAATTTCCAGACGTATTAATGACATGTCTGCAGACATCGAAAGTGTGGTTTTGGAAAAGATCCGTATCAGTGAGAAATTTGCATTGCAACTTGATGAGTCTACTGATATCAGTGGACATGCTCAACTTTTGGCCAATGTGCATTTTGTGGATGGTGATGCAATTAGAGAAAACTTCTTTTTTTGCAAGGCATTGCCAGAAAAAACAACAGGAGAAGAAATTTTTCGGGTCACATCAGAATACCTTGAACAAGGAGGACTTAAGTGGGAAAACTGCACAAGTGTCTGCACCGATGGAGCTGCAGCCATGGTCGGGCACACCAAAGGCTTTGTAAGCAGAGTGAAGGAAAGAAATCCAGATGTGATTGTTACACATTGTTTTTTACACTGTGAGGCCCTCGTAGCCAAGACTTTACCGGCAGACCGAGTTCCTGTGTTGGATGATGTTGTGCGCATGGTAAACTTTGTAAAGTCACGACCCGTGCAAAGTCGCATATTTGCAGCTTTGTGTGAGGAGATGGGAGCGAAGCATAAAACCTTGCTGTTTCATATGGAGGTCCGGTGGTTGTCGCGTGGCAAGGTCTTGGTTCGTGTGTATGAGCTGCGGGAGGAACTTAAAGTGTTTCTGACAAATGAGAGGTCAGATTACGCAAAGCTGCTTGCAAGTGATGAGTGGTGTGCAAGGCTGGCATACCTGGCAGATATTTTTCATCATCTGAATGAACTGAACACACGAATGCAAGGCCGAAATGAAAACCTACTTACAAGTATAGATAAAATAAATGGATTCTGTTCAAAGGTGCAACTCTGGCATCAACACGTGGAAAGTGGCAAACTTGAAATGTTCATACTCACCAAGCAATGGCAAGGTGTTCACACTACTGCACTGTGTGAGATAATAGTTAAACATTTAAAAACTCTCGAGGAGAAGTTGTCATTTTATTTCTCTTCAGTCTCCACTGAATGCCTTGACTGGGTTAGGGACCCTTTTAGCTCAGCATCAATTGGTGGAAAGGACTTTACAGGAGCAGGAGGAACTAACTGAACTGAGACAAAATCGTGGTTTCAAGCTAAGTTTTGCTGATCTACCTTTGGACAGTTTTTGGTTGGATACTGCCAAGGAGTTCCCCGTTCAGGCAAACAAAGCTATTTTGACATTGCTCCCATTTTCCACTACATATCTGTGTGAGATGAGCTTTTCAAGCCTGACTGCTATAAAAACTAAAGACAGAGAGAGACTAAGAGCTGTTGATGAAGAGCTACGTGTGTGTCTTTCTTCGATTCCTGCCAGAATATCAGCTTTGTGTTCAGAAAAACAGGCCCAGGTTTCGCACTGAGTAAGTAAACAGAAATATGAACAATTATAAAATAATTTCTTTTTGTTTATTTGATTCCTATTCAAGAGAATTACTTCATATATAGTCAATATAGGCACAGAGTTAATTTTTTTAAACATTTTCTAATGGTGGTGTGCCTCGTGATTTTTTTCATGAAAAAAGTGTGCCTTTGCACAAAAAAGGTTGAAAAACACTGCTGTAAGCAACAATTTCCAGGATGCTTTACAGGGAAAAAGAATTCCTTAAAGCCATGATATGTTGATGTCGTTGAAAACGTATTTGAAAATACTCTGGTTAACATGTTTTTCATGCTCATAACATAGTCTGGATTATAATTCTTAAGTATTAACCATTGGGCCACAATGCAATGGAACGAGCATTGCCACAGTGTCCTCATGAGACATGGTTATCAACTACATATCATAACTATCATGACTGGTTATTAACTACAAAGCCCTTCATGGAAAAAGGCCTGACTATCTGAGGTGCTGTCTTGTTTGCAACATTTCTGCCTGCCTCCCATCAAAAGTGGGTGTTCTCCCTGTCCCATCTATTCAGGAGGTAATCAGAGGGAACCTGAAAAATGAGTCTTTTCTATCGCAGTGCCTGCCCTTTGAAAAAAATAATCCAAAGAAGCTCAATCTGCCAATCCTGCAAAGTTTTAAATAATGTTGGAAAATGAAGTCCACACCACCACCCAACATCTTGCAAAGAATTCTGGAAGACCCATTTGGTATATATAATTTATCTTGGCTATGATATGTTTTTCTTATTTTTCTGTGGTTAGTTCTATTTTTATCTTTATTGTGCGTTGTTTTAGATATATATGTTTTGTAATTGTACTGTATATCACCAAGAGCCCATGTTTTGGATTATAGATAAAGACATAAATTATAGATAAATACTTCTTTAGCTATGGAGAAAGAGAAACATTAGGGTATTGAATATAATAGGCTTTCCCCAGGTCTTTTAGCTACTTAATTTGCAGAAGCAGTTTTTTGCACACAAGAAAATATACAATGAAAGCTTCAACACCCTTGGACCACCATCCATCATGCTACTGTTATGTTCAACACATTGCAATCAGATTTAACAAAGGAAAAGCTTTTTCTTGAAAACTGGTGAGAACAGTATATGGTAAAATATTTTAAAATGTATATAGAACAAAAGATCAAAGTACGCAAGGTATAAAAGCATGCAAGTAAATCATATTTGCTATTACATATGTTTTGTAGAAAGTTTTATGATCACATTCTCTAGATTTGATGTAGGCATGTCCATGAGTTGGAGAAATACTAAGTTTACAATATGGGCAAGGAAAAATCGTTTGTGTGTGTGTGTGTGTGTGTGTGTGTGTGTGTGAGAGAGAGAGAGAGAGAGAGAGAGAGAGAGAGAGAGAGAGAGAGAGAGAGAGAGAGAGATATGCATTTATATATTCATAACTTCTGCTCCTCCAGAGACTCAGTAGAAGGAACAGTACTACCTTGCTAGGTGCTCAACCAGTGGCATTACTGTTCATTGTGGAGGATGATAATGATTGATTTAATGTATTTATGCACTGAGTACAGCTGGATTTACACATGTGCACTCATTTTTTCATTGTGAAATGTCCAATGGGCCTACAAAACTGTTCATACTTGTAATATAAAGGTCATTTGTATTCATCAATTCCATAAATATGCATCTGTAAAGGATGTTCTCGGAGAATTGTAAGTAGGCAGAAAAGAAAACAGAAACAGAAAATAGAATAAAGACCTCAGCATTTGGACAACGTACTGGAAAAGTTGCCATTTTTAAGGTAAACCTAAACCCAGCGCTTTAAACATTTTTTTAAACTTAAATTAGTTAAATTAATCTGAGATATAAATGATATACAAATGTAGATAATTACACACATAGATTCATATAGGCTAAGGTGACCAGATTTTCAGATTGGTAAAGAGGGACACCTTTGACCGGGGGGGAGGGGCTTGATTAAAAATTTTATACGGAGCAACAAAAATTTTCATTTTCATACAACGCAAAAATAGTATTGTAATTTTTTTTATTTCGACATAACTACAATTTACAAATATATATTGTAACTGTTGCCAAACATCAAAATTTTGATCGCGTGACCATGAGGATACTGCAATGGTCGCTAAGTGTGAAAATGGTCGCTAGTCATCAGCCACTTTTTTCAATGCCATTGTAACTTTGGTCACTATACCACCTTTCTTGTCACAGTTCTTAAGTGAATCTTAAGTGAAGATGTTATCTCTTAAGTGAATCTTAAGTCTTAAGCGAAGATGTTATACAGTACAACCTCTGGTCACGAACGCTTCTGAACAAAATATTCACGTTCCCACCCCCCCGCTGCTGATTTCTTTTTCTGCACCATTTTTTTTGTAAGCGCCAAATTTCCAAAATTAGGTTTGATTCATGACCAAATCAGTTTGCGACCAAAGTTATGGAACGAATTATGGTTGTGACCAGAGGTTCTACTGTATTCATGCTTTTACATACTCTATATCACCTCAAAATGTTGCGCAGCCTTCATAAGTTTCTAATACAGATAAAATTAAATACAATATCAAAACCATAAAAAAGTAAAATTAACCTGGCTGGAAAATCCTATGCCTGTCTTGCTATTATTACTGACACACTTGCTGCAGTATTTGATGGCTAAAAGAAAAAAAATATTGTTAAAGTGTATTATGTTCACTCCCATGTCTTGTCTGCTGCGTTGATTTTGAATTCATTAAAAGAGCTTATTTTACATCAAATCCCTCTCATATTATTCTCTTATGTTCAATAAACCCTAAGAGACAGCATACTATACATGAAATTCCTGTAACTGTATATTTAGTAAATTGTGGAGCTGAGTTTATCCAATTAACTCAGTTTTTGGACTTGAGTAATCACATACAATAAAGGAAATAAAACTATTTAGAGTGAAGTGTAATTGGCTATTTGTGATTAAGGGTGTCATGCAGAAACAATTATAGTTTTGATCAGGAAAATATCCTAAAAAAACCCTTTTGTTCTTTCAGGGTTTTTTTTAAACCTTGCTTTGGGAACAAAAACCAAATATTACAGCTACTAGGCAAATAGTCCAGGATATCTAATCATGTTGGCAAAATTAAGTGATAGTCATCTCTTTGTTGTTTGTTGCTAACATCTGGTAACCAGAAGTATACAATTGCTCCACAGGAAGGCTTCATATTTGCTTTCCTGGTAAATATCAATTCAATGATTTTTCCATGGCACATCATAGTGTTACACATATTGTTTTGAATAAAAAAACAGCAGCTGCACATTTTTAAAAACCTACATTATTTTAAAATACATTAAAAAAATAAAAGAAAAAAACCCAGGTCACTTACCAGTAGGTAGGAACTCCAAGTCAATCCAGAATGATACAGATGTTAATACAAAGAACTGAGCAAATTAAAATGGTGAAATAGTCCCAGGGAAATATTTTTCAAAGAAAAATGAGGACCCACCATTTTTTCCCACACGAGCCAACCTCCAACCTCCGTGCCCCTCCCATCCGGGAAATCTAGGAAGGAACAGTTGCTACTAACTACTCCAGGCAAAGTGTTTCCTGCAGCTCTATGGTACTTGGTCATTTTTTCTTATAAAATGAGGTAAAAGGGGCGTGGGGGGTCCATTTTCTTGCTTTAAAGTTTTAATATCTTCAATGAAAGTACTGAGACAGAGAGAGGGATTAGTCAGGGTGTCTTTTGTCTTGCCCCAGTTAGGATTTCTTAAGCAAATCCACTGGGCTTTCAACATGAAGCCAGAAAATCGGGACTTTTTTAAAATGGCCCGGGACACGGGACAAATTGTTATAAAGCGTGACCGTCTTGCTGAAATCGGGACATCTGGTCACCTTAATATAGGCATACATGAAGATTCTATCTTAAACCAGTGAGACTTAAATGTGCTTATTTATATTATTTTCTTAAGTGGCAAATCTGTGATCAATATTTTGAAATAATAGTTTCTCAGCTGACATGCATAATCTGCAGCAGAACATATTCTGAATATTTTTCCTCCTCTTTGTCTACCTTCCTTTTAAAATATGTCCTTCCCTTTTAAGGGAGGTTTCTTTCTCACCAGGAAAGGCAAACATGATGGATACAAGAAAAAGAACCCCTTTTCCTGATGATTGCATTATGTAGCATTTCAAAAGCTATCTGAAAAAATAGAAGGGAAAAAAATAGTCAGAGACAAAAGAAATGATCTATAAAAAGATGTCCCTGAATGAAGGCTGGTGACTAATGCTTATAAGTACGTTGCAAAATGCAGCAATGGGAAACAAACAATCTAATTATATAAAAGATTGTCATCTTGGTAAAATATGACTCCTGAGCATCAGAGGCTTCAAATATAACTGTTGGCTTACTTTGTGAATTGACTTATAGCCTAAACATATTCCCGTTACCTCTTTATTTTGAAAGGAGGTTGGTAGTTTCAATATGAATTATCAATTCAAAATTATTTGTTACAAAATAGTCAATTTATAGATGGTGGGCTGCTGATATCTCATCACTTTTCTTTGTAGAATTCTGTAATGTTCCCTAGGATTATGCTACAAATTTTGGTGACAAACCACAAATAACAACTACTATTGCATAAAAGTCTGGACATTTTTCACTTAACACAGTTATTTACTTTTTAAAAACAAAATCCAAATTTCTCACAGTAGCTTTCCAATACTAACTTTTGCTTTTATATTGACCATGTCAATAGAATGTTTAGATTAAAATATGCCAACTTTTCCTGTTTTAAACGAGAAGTCCACATTGAGAATCTCGAACATGTTTAGCTTTGGATCAAATTTGGAAACAAATTATTACAAAGGTTGTAGTGATCTCCTCTCACAATCTCCTCTCTCACGAATGTTGAAGTAGCTTGTAGGACATTTTATGATAATAGCCTTGGTTATTCTTGGTTAGAATCTTCTTTTAAATTTAAATAACTAAATCCAGAATCAACCAACAAAAGCAAGCAACAAGAAATTGTTTTCACATATCATTATATTGTGCTTTCATTAATTTATTATATTCAGATCTGGATACCTGGCTCTGTCAGAAAAGTGAGAGGGACTTCATTCAAGGATCTACAAGGCAAATTGGCCAACAAAATGGCCTATCCATTTAGAATCACAGAGAGGCAATGTCATTCCTAAAGACACTCAAAAAACTTTTTACTTGAATGTACTGTGCTATGATTAAATAACACTAGAAAATGCATAAAGATGCAGGATCCGAAAACCATTTCCATTATAGTTTGGACACATATGAAAAAGTGCTTTGTTCACATATTGTCATATGCAATGGTGGGTTGCAGGCGGTACGCCCCGGATCCTGCTTGGAGCACCGGGTACTGTTCCAGTACAGTGCTCCAGAGTGCCCACCCACCCACCTGCATGCCTTACCTGTGCTTTAAACCTTTGGTGCTTCTGCGCATGTGCATGGCACATATGGCGCCTGTGCAACACTCCGCCGAGCAGCTGGAGTGTCACAGAGGCTTGCAGAAGCATCGCGGGCAAGTACAATGCATGCGCATGCCACATGGGTTCATGTGGGTGACGCCGGGGCCTGAACAGAATCCGGAACCCACCACTGGTCGTATGGTACAGCCATACATCTGTAGTAATGATTCAAATGTGGAGGTGGTTAGTAGTATCAAGTTTCTGAGTGTGCAGCTGATGAGCTGATTAGCTTGGTCATTCAGCAGTGAGACACTGATGAGGTGGGTACACCAGCTACTGCATTTTCTGGGTCACACGAGAAAAGCATATGTTCCTTGCCCTGTCATTACCATTTTCTATAGAGAGATAATTGAAAGCATCCTGTCATATTGTATCAAGAGCCAAGGTGGCACAGTGGTTAAATGCAGCACTGCAGGCTACTGCTAGATCAGCAGTTCAGCGGTTCAAATCTCACCGGCTCAGGGTTGACTCAGCCTTCCATCCTTCCGAGGTGGGTAAAATGAGGACCCAGATTGTTGGGGGCAATATGCTGACTCTCTGTAAACCGCTTAGAGAGGGCTGAAAGCCCTATGAAGCGGTATATAAGTCTACTGCTATTGCTATTGCTATTACTGTGTGGTTTGGAAGCATTAGGTTTTTTTATTATTAGGAAGGCTGTGCAGAGAATGGTGAGGACAGCAGAAGTGATCATTTGATGTTCATGTCCTTCTGTTCGGGATATGGCATATAAACACTATTTGCCCAGGGTTTGCAATATTGTCAGGGATGCTACACATTGTCTCCATGACCCTTTTTTTTGTTACCTTGTGGGAGGCCTATCCAAAGTTATGCACCAAATCAGAAATATGGACATTTTCTAAAGAGAGTAGTCATTAGATTATGATAAGCATATACTTGCAAGTAAAATATTGATATTGAAATGGACTTAAGATAACCCACCATGATATTTCTGAAACCAAAGTTTTCAAGTTGGGATATATGATTTACCATTCAGCTGAGAATGAGAAAGGAATATTTGAAATATCTTTACCTTTACCCTTAGCTTTACCTAGAACATCAGGAAATGCATAAAGATTCATAAGTTTCTACAGTCAGATCAACTTCAAGAATGTACTGGGTTAATTTGCTCTATATTGAAGAAAGCTTCAAATTGAAGCTACATTTAACAATTGCAACAATGTATTTTCCATCAATTATAGTGGGACTTTATTAAAATATGCCTTATAGCTAATGTGCATTATTTATATAATTATAATGAGCTATACTTTTAAAACATGCCTCTAAATTTGAACAAAAATAGATGCTTTCTCTTTCAATCAAAATGCTTGGAAATATTCTGTATCATAAATATTTCCCCTCCCCCATTTTTTTCCTTTTTATAACTGCCTTCATATTTGCTGTGACTCCCACCAGATGGCTGATAGTGTTTTTAATTGTATATATTCAATTTAAGAAAAAGGGAGTCAAGATATTGTAAACATATTAAATCATCAAAGAAGAAGAAAGAAACATTCTGTTTATCAGCAGAATAACTGGATCCTGCTTGAAATGCAACCATCCCTCACTAGAGGATAAAAAAAAGCACTGTGATGATTTTTTAAAAAAAAAATTAGAAAAGAGGGATGATTGGCTCATTTCTGTTCTACTGTAGATGCAGAGATCTCTTATGGGAATTGAAAGAATCCTGAATAAACCTTCATATTTCTTTATGGCAGTACAGCTGCACTTGTGCCAATCAATAATTCCTTGATCCTCTGAGTAACATTTTTAGTTGGCTGTCCTGTAGCCAAACTACAAGACTTTGTAAAATCTGCTGTTTCACCTGATCCTCCTAAATATGAGTTAATTAAATTTTATATAAATCTAAGGATTTGATAATGGAACCCTCTTCTAGCCTAAACTTAACTCTTGGGTGTCTCTCCAAATGTTGCAGTAAATTGTATTTTTAAAAATATGTTTACAATATCTCAACTCTCTTTCTCTTAAATGTAATAAAAATAAAGAAAAAAGAATGTAGGGAACAATCCTCTCAATTTAATGTTACAAATTCAGTCTTGTCTTTATCTTGATCCCTCTCATTATAAATGGCAGGTTTTTTTTAAAAAAAATCATAAATTACCATGCAGTTTGGGTCTAGACCAGCACCTCTCAACCAGCACCTCTCTCAACCCAAGCTGGCTGGGGAATTCTGGGAGTTGAAGTCCACACAACTTATAGTTTTCCAAGATTGAGAAACATCGGTTGCAACGTTCCTGCTATGCTCCAATTGTTTTATGCAGAATGGCCACGATTGGCTCTCAGGAAATATTTCTTGCCACAACTTCTTGAGGCAAAGGTGACAGAACTTGGTTCATCAGGACCTTGTTTGGGAACCTCCTCTTGCATTTTCAATGCTTCACTGTAAATTCACTACTTAGTGCACTAGAAGTCCCTTTCAAATTCTGGACATGCCAAATTAGGTCATCAAAGCAATGGGCTTTATTGTGCTTTTTTACAAGGAGTTATAAAAGGGTCATATGCACAGGTGGGATTCAACTGGTTCTCACCAGTTCGCCCAAACCATTAGTTAATTGCCTATGCAATTCGGAGAATTGGTTAAACATAAAGTGCAAGAGACGTCCCTCCCACTTTCAGTTAATAGCTCCACTTAACAGTTGCAGCTAGAATGCAGCTGATACACATTGAATCAAGTCAATAAACAGCAGAAACTGACAGGATTAGGGCAGGGAAACTCATAAATCACCCATTTAGGAATGGGATTAACCTCTTCTCTTCAGGAACAAAGACAATATTACACACATTTTCATTATATAGAGTATTAAGTAATACTTCTGTGATCAGCTGACACTCCCTGGAGTTTCCTAAGACCTTTTACAGCTGCTGCAGTGTTGGCTACTTCTTGTTTCTTCTTGGGAGAAATGGTACAGGAGGGGACAATGATGCAGCTTGACCATACTGGCCATGAATTTAGTGCGTGTATGGTCAAGCCAGCTGCATTGTTTTTGCTGTGAAGCACCCAATTTAGAACATAGAGAACATAGAACAATAGAGTTAGAAGGGTTAATGGCTTTTGGCAGCATACTCAGGCTTTCAGTTAGCTTGAGCAGCTGCTCTTAGTTTTCCTCTCAGCTGCTGTGTTTGCTTTGGGATTGACTTTTTTTAAAAAGGGGAATGGCTGTTTTCTGCATTGTTTTAGTCGTACCTGGCACTCTCCTTTTGGGGTGTACTTCCCTCACTATTTTTGAAAGCCACTAGTGATGGAGCACCCAGAACTACTGAAGGCAAGCTATTCCATTGGTTGATTGATCTCACCCTTAGGAAATTTCTTCTTAGTCCTAGGTTGCTTCTCTCTTTCCATCCATTGTTTCTTGTTGTGCCTTTTGGTGCTTTGGAAAATAGATTGACTCCCTCATTTTTGCAAGAGTCCCTAAAATTTCCTGACAGAACAATTAATCAACTTGCCTCCAGAAGTTGTAAATGCTCCAACACTGGAAGTTTTTAAGAAGACATTGGACAATCATTTGTCTGAAGTGGTGTAGAGTTTCCTGCTTAAAGAGAGGGTTGGACTAGAAGACTTCCAAGGTCCTTTCCAACTCTTTTATTCTATTCTATTCTAAATATTGGAACAGTGCTATTTTATTGTGAGTTGGACTAAGGAGAAATTTCCTAAGGGTGAGACCAATCAACTTGGTCATGCCCACCCAGTTACATGACCTATTTCCCACAGAAAACACACAGAGCCACAAAACCTGGGTAGGTGTGGCTGGAGGGAGGGTGTCATGTGACTGGGTGTGAGTGACATTGAGTTGGCCACTCACATGACCACCCAGCCATGCCCACCAAGCCATGCTCACAGAACCGGTAGTAAAAAAAAATTGAATCCCACCACCGGTCATGTGGCTCCCAAATCCACTTAAGGATGTACTTCACATGGACCATTTTTGACATGACCACCTCTTCCTAGTTTTGTACAGCTCTGTCCCCCAAAGTTCTACTTAGAGAAAAAAGAGTCACTTTCATAAAGCTGAACCACAAAATTGTCATTTTGACATTATTTTAGATGTTGCACCTTTTGTGTTAAAAATAACTTTCATTTTAAAACTGTACTGTTGATACAAATGGATTTTGTTTTTTTTCATGTCAATGTGTTCAGTGAAAAACACATTCAATGTTCTTGCTTCCATTGGATATAGAATGCACAAAACAACTAGAGTGCCAGGAAGATTTATGATTAAAATATAAATTTTTCAGAGTACCTGATAATCTTTCCACTGAACCTCTCCTCCCAAGAGAGCAAGGCACTGTGAGATAAGTGTTCTCTTAGAGCAGCTGTTTGCTTTCCTAACAATGTTATATAGCCAGTGACTAACCTTTCCAATTTCCCCCCAGTCCTCTGATACATTCAGAAAATGATAACATTTTTGAAAAGAAAGTGATAGAAGACAAAATAGCTCTTTGTGAACATACTTTCAGGACTTATGTATTTATTTTACAGAAAAAAATGTAAGCACTTAAAAGAAACATGCCCCTAATTTCATTTTGGCTCAAACCACTTATGACAGTCACACTGTTTAGCAAGCAAAATTGAAGTGACAATTTTCTTCCAGTACTCCTGCAGCTTATGGCCCTGGTTATTTGCCATAAGTCCTCTGAGTTCTCTAGCCCATTTGTCATCTTATGTCCAGGAACTCCAACACCTAGCATGCTCCTTGTTAACCAGGTGCTGAGCAATCTGTTGTGGGTTTCTATAAATTATGTCTCACCATAATGCTAACGGGAGAAATATTCTTTGTCTGGCTCTTCTGATGAGATCTATTCAGTATGGTTGAAAATCTATCGTAACTCTTATCTTCTTCAGATCGCACAAACCAAAAAACCAAATCAAGGCTGTGTCTCACTGGCTTATTATTATGATTTGTTGCAGTTTGTCAGATGTTTAGGCTGGATTTGGCATAAGTATTCTATTATTATTGTTGTTGTTGTTTTGTTTGTTATTTAATCTTCAATTTGATCCACAGTCTCAGTTTGGTAAAAAATTAATAGTTCAAGTCCTAACCAAGGACCTAAGAGCTGTTAAGGTAACATCTGAGAATATAGGCAATAAAGTGTTTTTTTTTGTTTTTTTGCAAAATTAGAACATTCAGATCTGATTAGTTCAACATTTCCATGTATCTAGGCAACACTTTGGATGTTGCTCCAAGAGCTCCTATCTACTATTGATACAACCATTGATTTCTTTGTCCACAATTGTTCAATTTCAATTTTCAGATTGAGACATTTCATTATTTCTTCTAGTTGTTTTTCTGCAATTTGTGTATCACCTGGTATTGCAATATCAATGAATCAGACTTTTTTCTTTTCCACAATAGTGATGTCAGGAATGTTGCCAGCCAGATGTCTATCTGTTTGGATTCAAAAGTCCCACAAGATCTTGACCTGTTCATTTTGAAGAATTGTCAATTTGGTATTCCCAGTAACTTTTGCTGCAGTTGAACCCAAACTTCTGACAAAGCTTCCAATGTATGATATTGGCAATTTGATCATGATGTTGTAGATAATCAGTTTTTGAGATTTTGCTGCAACCACTGATAAGGTGATTCACTGTTTCATCTTTCTTGTTGTATAAATGACATTTGATGTTACTGATGTGTTGAATTTTTGCTTTCATGGAATTGATCTGCAAGGCTTGTTCTTGGGCAACCAAAATGAACCCTTCAGTTTCTTTTCTCAGCACTCCTAATCTCAAACAGCTCCATATTAGCTTTGTATGTACCTTTCCTTCAATGTCCTCCAGATACTGATTGTGCATAGCCTTTTTTTCAATTAAAGACCTGATGCTCAAATGTTTCCTTTTGATATTCTGCTTTCAATCTCATTGTTTTAAAGAGGTTTCCCTTTTTCACCTCCTTCAGCAAAGGCTCTTTTGCTTTTCTATGTAGTCATTTAAGCCATGTTTTTCCTCTTCCATAGTTTGTTTCACCTGTAAGAGATCTCTGCCACCCTGAAATCTAGGCAATCAATACCATTTTGGGTGGAGAGCCTGGTGCATTGTCATTAGTTTTCTTATCTTTCAATCCAAGTTCTAGCTGAGTCTAATCAATTATTCCAGCTGACTATTATATTAAAGGCACTACCCAGGTGTTAATTACCTTTATGATATTTCCTGCACTTAGCTTTGATCTCTAGATTTTCTGGACTGACTTTATGTATTTTGTTGAAGTAGTTTCCTTGACTTGGTTGTGTAGCAGGTCAGAGGCTTCCAAACTCCTAAGTACTTGTATGTACCCTTCTTCTGGTGTTACTGCTTTTATCAACTCTTCATAATCAAGTTCGAATCCATCATCTTCAACCATTTTTTCTGCCTTAACAGCAATTGTTGCACATTTGTCAATGCCAAATTGCATTTCAATGTCTCTGCTAAACTCTGCCGTGCTTTTCAGCAGTGAGTTCAATTCAACTTTTGTTTTTCCAAACAGTTTTAAATCATCCATGTAGAGCAGGGCTGTCAAACTCACGGCCCATGGGCTAGATGTGTCATGTGCTGGCCACGCCCACACTGGTTTAGTTAAGGGGAAAAAGTCCCAGTAAATCACATGATGTCACCGTGATGATGCAAGTTTGACAGCCCTAATATAGAGGAAATGGGAAATTTTCAACCCTTTTTTAGACAATTCTAAAAGTTTGTTTTGTTCAAAATACTTGTTAGTGGCACCACCAAAAGTACAAATAACAAAGGTGACAATGAGTCACCTTGGAAGTTTTTTTATTTAATTCCAACTTCACCAAGTTGTTCTCCACAAGCCATCAACTTAGTTTGCCACAGCTTTATGGAAGTCTTTAGGAATTTCTGGATGTTGCTGCTAATTCCAAAAATGTCTAAGCATTTCTCAATTCAGCTGTGTGGAACATAATCAAATGCTTTCTTATAATCAATCTAGGCCAAGAACAAATTTGTTTGTATTTTCTTTGAATAAAAACAAAGCCTGTTTATCGATCATCAGTTGATCCTTGGTTCCTCTTGAATTTTTGCAATACCCTTTCTGTTCTACAGGTAGCAAATCCTTGTTTTCTAGATATACATACATTTGGTTTGCAATAAGGCCTGTAAGTAATTAGTATATTATTGTCAGACAAATGAATGGATAAGTGATTTTCAGGTTTATTTCCCTTTTCTGCATCCTTCTGAATCAAACAGGTTCTTCCAGTTGTCAGCCATTTTTCACTTTCTGGTGTTTCCAGAATCTGATTCACGTGGTTTGCTAATCTTACATACAAACTTGTTAGTGATCTCAACCAGAATCCATCCAGCTCACTTAAACCATGGGCAGGTCAGTTCTTGACCTTTTTTGCTTGTTTTTGCATCATTTTTTGTTATGTGAACATTTTAATCACTTTTACAATGCTTTCAACCTGCTTGATCCATTTTGCATTCTTATTGTGCTTCTTGTTGTTTTCCCACAAGTTCTTCCAAAATTTCAGGGTGTTTTCTTTGTTAGGTTTTTCATTTGTGGTAGCACCATGTCCACTTTCAAGGGTCTTATAGAAATGATGTTGGTTTGCTCAAAATTGTGAATTTTGCTGAAACTGCATTATTCAGTTGTTATATTGCTTTATTTTCTCTGCAATAGCTACAACTCTGTTTTAGCTCTTCAACCACAACTGCAATTTCCTTATTTCCCAGTCATAATTTGTTGTCAGGCTAATTCTGATTTTTTTTAATTCTTCAGGTTTCCTTGCCTCAAATTCTTCAAATTACTTAAATCCAAATGAATTCTCTTTATTTTTAACTCCATCTGAATTTTCCACTTTGGTTTTTTCTTCTTAATTGCTTTATTTTTTCCAATTTTGAAACCTAATTCAGTAGTAACATAAGCTGCTGCATACATTAGATGGCTTGTTTGAATTTATGTTTCTGTTGGAATAGTCTGGGAAACTTCATTCACATTGTTCAATAATTTAGCCAAACTTTTCTTACTAACTTGATTCAGTTTTGGCAATCAAATTATTTCCATGTTTTCCATCTGAGTTTTCATTTTCTCAGCTAGTTCAGCTCTGGTTGTTTATTTCCAAGATCTAATCCATGTCTTGCTTTTTGTTCTTCATCTGCTTCCCTGATTTCCTTCCTTTTCTCCACTAATTTTTGATCCACTTCTAAATTGTCTTTATTATCAGTTACATTAGAGCAGGAGTAATCAACCTTTTTATACATACCACTCACTTTTGTATCTCTGTTAGTAGTAAAATTTTCTAACCGCCCACTGGTTCCACACTAATGGTGATTTATAAAGTAAGGATAAAATTATAAATTATAAATTATAAAATTTATAAAGCAGAGTTATAGCAAACCTCCACCGCCCACTAGTGCGCGGTAGGGACCAGGTTAGCTGTTCTGTGTCATGGCTTCAGCTAGAGTTGTTTTAAGAGTTGACAGTCTGCTTGCAATCTCTTGTAATTCTACATCAGTGAAGAGCTTGTTCAAAATAACATGCCTCTGGTCCATAAGTCTTTCTTCATTTATTTACATATCCATATGGTGCTCCTTCCAAATCTTGAATGTGCACTTTTGAAATACATGTTTTGTTATCTCAGATCAATAATAATCTTCCATAATTCAATAATAATAATCAATAATAATAATCTTCCATAATTCTCCCTTTGTCCAGATTTTTTTTTTGCTTTTATTTTGTTCCTCTTCCAGTCACCTGTCAACTCCATTCCCTGGTTGCCTAGCAGAGGGAGTGGAGCCTTGAAACATAGTTTTTGCTGAACACACAGGAGCCATAATATTCAACACAAGTCTTGTTGAGTCACGGTGGAACCAGAGACGTGCAGTCACTAGAGGCAAGGAGGCGGAGCCTCCCCAGTCTCCTGAGAGAAAGGAAAGAGTTTTAAATATTATTTTTTTTAATGAATTAAAGCCAGGATAGTTGCTACCAGATTTCAAGTCACAGTGGCTTGGTGTCTGCTCTCAGTGTTAACTAGGAGTAGGCGAGAGAACTCAGGGCCTCTTTTGCTTAAGGAATTTTTCGCCTTTTAAAAGTTAAGGCGGAGTTAAAAAGCAAAAGATTTAATATGCAAAAGAGGCACTGATTCTCCTGGCTCCTGATCTCGGAGCAGCGAATCATGTCTTGCACTTGAGCGACTGCGCAAGTGCAAGGATGATTCTGGAGAGGTTTTTCTTTGACCACTATCCACCATTTCTTCAGCAGCCAGCCCAGCACCGAGCGGGGAGGACGAGGAGGAGGAGGAGGAGAAGAGTGGTGAGCCCTTGTCAGGTGGGGGTGGCTGGCTGGCTGGCTGGGAGGAGAAGAGCGTTGAGTCCCTCCCCAGCCAGCCAGCCACTCATCCCCACCCGACCTGGTCTCTGCTTGGCTGGCCGTCTGGCCGGCACAAAGACTCACCGCTCTTCTCCTCCCAGCCAGCCAGCCAGCCAGCTACCCCCACCCGACCTGCTCCCTGCCTGGCCGGCCAGCCGGCACAAAGACAAACCGCTCTTCTCCTCCCAGCCAGCTAGCCACCCGACCTGCTCCCAAGAATGTCAGCGGGGATGGAGGAGGCGGGGGGCAAGGTGGCAGAGCGCGGCATTTAAACGAGATATGCCTGTCGGACACAGCGGTGGGGGTGTTGCTTCTCGCCGCTGCCGCGCTCTGCCGCCTCGCCCCCCGCCTCCTCCGTCCCCGCTGACATTCTTGGGAGCAGGTCGGGTGGCTGGCTGGCTGGGAGGAGAAGAGCGGTTTGTCTTTGTGCCGGCTGGCCGGCCAGGCAGGGAGCAGGTCGGGTGGGGGTGGGTGGCTGGCTGGCTGGGGAGGGACTCACCGCTCTTGCCTCACCAACGGTATCCCTCACCACACGTCACTGGGTGGAACAATAGTTAGAGTGCAGTACTGCAGGCTATTTCTGCTGACTGCCGGCTGCCTGCAATTTGGCAATTCAAATCTCACCAGGCTCAAGGCTGACGCAGCCTTGTTGGGGGCAATATGCTGACTCTGTAAACCACTTAGAGAGGGCTGTAAAGCACTGTGAAGTGGTATATAAGTCTAAGTGCTATTGCTATGTGGGTGATACTCGATTCAGCATATCATTCATTTGACATGTTTTCACCATAGTTAAATGAGTTTGGAACAAATTTAGCAAGTTTTCATAATAATAATAATTATAATAATTTCACATGTTCAGCTGACTGAAGACAAGTATTCATTTTTCATTCTCATTTTAAGTTTGCTTGTGATATGAGTCACTTTCTGGCAAAAGAGGAGAAAATGTCTGTATATTTTACACATTTCAATTGAGCCTTTAAGGGTTTACTTGGATTTATTTTTTATTTAGCATCCATTCTATCCTCAAAGTAATTTTAACACATTTCTTTCTTTCTTTTCATCTTATGGTAAAAGAACAATTTTTAAAATACTATTATTGATGTCAAATTGCTTTGAGGCATGCTGAGTGTAGGAAAAAGCAAGAATTCATCTCTAGCTATAGCATCCTTGTTATGGTCATTGTGACTTTTTCAAAAAATAAATATGTTTCTGTAATCAACACAAACAAATTCAAGATCAGAAATACTTACCTGTATCTAGATATATTTGATTTTCTCTGTGTTTGTCTGTATGGATGGAAAATAAAAGATACCCACCTATATATGTGTGCACATATGTGTGTATAATAATAGTGTATTATGGACTAACAGTCCATAATAGGTTTAATTATGTTCAGTTGGGTAACAAGATGATACGAAAAAGCAGCAAAGTGGGTTAGTTTCTGGGAAATATAAATCAGAAATTTTGCTCTGTCTTTGTGTTGTGTTGCTGTTTGCCCAACTTGAAAACCAGACATTGGTATGGATGAAAAGCAGGAGAACTTTTTTAAGCTGCATACAAGTAAAACTGGGAGAAATTATCTGGATCTAACAGAAGTGATACAGTGACAAAGGACGGTGGCTCTGGCTAAGACAATGAGCTTGTTGATCAGACAGGTTGGCAGTTCAGTGGTTCAAATCCCTCATGCCATGTAACGGAGTGAGCTCCCATTACTTGCCCCAGCTTCTGCTAACCTAGCAGTTCGAAAGCACATAAAAATGCAAGTAGAAAAATAGGAACCACCTTTGGTGGGAAGTTAACAGCATTCCATTCACCTTCCACATTTAGTCATGCTGGTCACATGACCACTGAGATGTCTTTGGGTAGTGCTGGCTGTTCAGCTATGTGTGAAGGGAACCTTTACCTTTTTAAAAGAAGTGCAAGCCCACATAAAGCATCTCTGCATTGTTTTAAAGGACAACAATCTGTTTGAGGGCTCTCTAGGAACCTGGAAAAAAAAGATGTCTCTGCATTAAAAATAGCCTAAGCATATTGAGAGGATTTCTTAAACCAACCAATAGCCCCCTCCCCCCCCCTCACTTGCTGCAAAAGTATGGAAAATGTTATGCTCTTTTCATGAAATATAGAATAAAAGTGTGCTTATGCTTGCTAGTTTCAAAACAATGCTTTCATTTATTTTAAAGGTGCAGATATATAATAAAGGCATTTGTCATAGGAATCATCCTTACCAAACTGAAATAGGATTTATTCTGAAGAGAAAGATAAAGAATCTAAGTAAAACAAATAAAATCTAAAAAAAGTCTTATAAATTAAGGAGTGAAATATACATGGTAGGGTTGCTACATTGAAGTTTTTCCCCATAAGTTTCCTCTTGCTACACATAACATAGAATGGCTAAACCCTCTTTTAAAAGTTTCATTTTTGCAGTGCTAGTTTGGGCATCTACATGGCATGAAAGTATGTATATGTCACAATTTTCAAGAAGGCAAGTATTCTCTTAGGATTTTATATTGACATATGCAGAAGATAAGTGGTGTTTTGATCACAACATTGTGGTTGCAAAAGTTGACATGTACAGTCACACATTCATGTTGGTGTGGGATAAAATTGCTAATGTTTGTAAAAAAAGTAACAGAGGAAGAAGAGAGAAACTGCAGTGTACAACATTTTTGTGTTCTTTTTCAAGTAAATTTTGCATAGCTGCATGTCCATAGAGGTAAGCAGCTCCACTTGATGTGATGCATAGTTAACATTTCATTTAAAAAGTTTCCCTCTGAATTTCCCTCTGAACCTTAGACCATTTGATTGGTGATTCTGTATTGTTACTTGGATGGACACCCCTTTGTACTTTAACTCTCCCCCCTAAAGCAGGCACGGGGTCAACTCAGAAATATGTCCCATTTTCCATTTGCTCTCAATTTTGATAGGTTATTTGTTTCTGTTACCTAATATAAGCCATTGCTTTTTCTTTGTAGTCATTGAAACAATTTTCCAAATTCCAAAATCAAAGAAACTTTCTAAAGATGTTCCCAGAGATGGAGGTTATAGCAATAGTCAGTCTGTTTAATTTGTGTTTAATTAATTTATAGCAATAGTCAGACTGTTAATTTTTGATAGATTGGATTTTTTTTAAAAAAAATCTCAGTTGTCATTTACTTTTTATGTTACTATTTATTGTTTTTTAAAAATATAATTAGCTACCCAGAGTTTCTACAGTGTGTTGGATGATGATATAACTTAAATAAATGAAATGAAATGCAATACAATAAACAATAAAAAACAGCAATTTAACTAGAAGCAGATATTTTTCTGGTGCTCATATGATAACCTATAAAGATTTTTTTTTATTTTTTTTTATTTAACATGCCAGAAAATGTCATAATGCTGAGGACTGAAGACTGCTTTTTCCCCATTCTGTCTAATTATAAGTTCCGTATTTTGAGTCTTTCCACTCTCTTGCCATTGCTCACATTTATGGTCCTCAAAGCATCAGCACTTCATGTTCATCTGCAAGCAGGAAGAAATAGGTTGAATTCTGCAATTCAAACAATTTTTTTTTGAGTAGGATATATTACTAGTTAATCCGGACATTTTTAAAAAATGCCAAATATTCATGGCACTGAATAAAGAGAGAGGAGTGATCAGTTCCATAAAGCAGAACATGCTTGATTTTATTGATGCTTTTATAATCCATGTCAAACTCTGATTTATATTTTATTTATTCTTCACATTCATATAGCCTCACATTTACATATATTGTTGTCTGGTTCCTGAAATGGCCATGCCAATAGTTATCCCTGTCTGAAGCATAGTATAAAACAGGCCTGTGAGCCATAACATAATTCTTAAAAGGTTTGAGAAGAAATATCTTATAAAGTTGCATTGTAGGTGGATTTTCAGTTCTTAACAGTCTGTTTAGGATTGTAAAATAATGCACACTGTTTCTTTATTTGCAAGAAATTTGTGGTCTTTATTTTGCTTATTTATTTGTACTACTAGGCAATTGATGTGTTAGCTTCTTTATCCCTAATCTGATACTTATGTAAAATCATTCTTCACAACTTTTTATAGCTAGGTTGTCATACAATCCACTGCTTAAAGAAAAGAAAATGTCAAAGTTAGTCATAAATTACAGAAGCACTGCATTTTTTTTCAAGAATGCTCATGATTACTCAGATCTCTTCTGGAATTTCATTTCTTAGCTATTAAAAATAGCAAAAGACATTTAAGCGGAGGTGATATTGCAGAATGTATGCATATATTTGTGGAGCAATTTCTTCACAAATGTCCACTTTATGCCAGAAATCTTGAACACTGAATGAAAAGAAAATGGGTAATTATAACATTACTATCACCACCACCACACACCCCCACCTTTTTCTATACCCATGTGTTAAACTTATTTTGCAATGGAGAAGGAAACTCACCCAGTGAATGCAATAAAACTTGTCATTCCAAAATTTGTTTAATATTTCAGAAACAGCAAAAACAAATTCCAAAGGTGATTAAGAGTTGATACTTAGCCAAGCTTTTTGTTCATAAAAACAAAAATTCACAATTACTATTGTGAGTTAAGATGGAACCCTGGCTCCCAGCTGCTCAATTCAGAAGTTGATTGCAAAATACTTCTGTTCCTGGCATGTATTCACCAAAAGTGTTGGTACGGAGTGCACAACTCCTTGTTGCAAACAGACTTTGTCTTCTTCCATCCAGCTATGATTTCCACTGTAGACACCATTCCATTAAAAAAGGGATACTTAGTTTTCATGAATCTTCCCCAGAAGTCATCTCTGGTGATCTTGAATATTCCCGGAACTTGCATCTCTTCAGCATTCTGAGTTCACATAATTCCATCTTTGCTTTCTACAGTATATTTCTGTCTTTCCAGTTCATCTTTCTACCTGAAGTCAATTTCACCTCAACTCTTTCTTGCCAGCTTCTTTACCACATTTCAACTTTTCCTCTCCGATGAAAAAACATCTCTGTTGAACCTTCATAAATACTAGCCAGAATGGTTGAAAGTCATATTTTATGATAGTCTTAAACTGCATTGGAAGAGCATTACTTGGCTTACCTTTGTTTTAACCCTTATCTACATAGTCTCATATTGTTAGTAGTGCAATAGCAGTGTTTGGGCACCATACATGGGTAGAGAAAAAAAGGGTAGATAGGGAGAGAGTGCAAAGCCTGGATTAAAGTTAGTTCATTAAAAATGTTTCTGATTAGCATTGCTTTTGTTCTCAAATTTGATACAGCAGTTTAAATCATATGTAAACAGAAACAGATGGGGTGAGAATCAGCTATGACCTCTGAGCCAAATCTAACACAAAAATGAAACAATAGAAACAATGCACTCTTCCTGCTAGCTGTGTTCATTGCTGCAAATTGCACTACACATTCAGTTCTTTTCATTTTTAACAATTTTCCAGCTGACAATCTCTTTTCTCAGATGACAAATGGTTTCAGTTGGGTTTACAACCAATAATATAATGATGCAGTTTCTTTGCAGAAACAATGAAGGCAGAATATGTGCTTGCAACTTCTCCTCTTCTCTAGAGAAGAGAAACTGATTTGGTTAGTGAAATAATGGAAGGAAACACAAAGGCTGATAACATGCAGAAGAAAACAATTCACTTTTTTATCATCGTCATGGCCTTGCATCGTCTTGGCTTTGTGTCACAAATACCATTATTCATTTCTTCCACGCAAGCCTTCCCCATAAATTCTGTTCCACTTTATCCATTACTTGCTTTCAGCTTCCCCCAATTTTGCCAAGTGTAGCCATTTCTTTCTAGTTCATCATCCATGTGAATTTCTGCTTGCTGATCTCTGCTTCAAGAGAGAAGTCAGTCTTTATTTAATATAGGATTTGATGAATGAGAAAGTGTTGGTCATTGCAGTCCAGTCTTAGTAACCAGTTCCAGGAAGAAGGAAGTTAGCTTTTAAAACAGGTTTGTGGGTCATTACCCATAACACAAAAACTAGTTTCCCCTGCTTTCACTAACAGGAACTATCATATAGTATTTAGATCATTGTTATTTTTTATTAAATCAATGTCTTAGTAATCTTATTTTTTAAAAAAACCATAACCTTTTTATAATAGTTGAACTATAAATACAATACCATCTACAAAACAACACCATTTGGTAATTTAAATTTAATTTAAGCGGCCATTGCTACCATAAAGATTTTAATTTAAAACTAGGTAAAATTATCTTTAAAGTAATAATCTTGGGTTGATAAAAACTTACAGAGAAGCCCAATCTCTATTGCTCTCTAATATTGTTGATTCTAAGGCAAAACTCTGTGGGTTTTACCTGCTAGTCATGACTAACTTTAAGGGCAGTGCTCATTTCCGTTTCTTGAGGCAGCATTGTCCAGAGACATTTCTGTGACTATGTGGCCAACATGACATCATGCTGCAGCACACAGCATACAGAAAAACACAGAATGCTGTTATCTTCCCACATGCTTATGTGTGATATCTGTTCATCTACTTGCATTTACATGTTTTTGAACTGCTAGGTTGGTAGGATCTGGGACAGGTAACAGGAACTCCCTCTAGCTAGTGGCACTCAGGGCTCTAACTGCTGAGCTGTATGCCTTTAACAGTCTAATGGACTTATGACCACAATTGAGATAAGAATTTCTTTTTTTTTTTCATTTTTTATTTTTTAAATAAAAACAAATAAAATCATCCTTACAAAATTGTAGAAAGTGTGTCAATTGGTTACACAGAGTTTTTGTGCATCCCTTCCACCGTCATCACCTCTGATTCATATCAAATTATCTACTTTACATCACATATATTTATATATATTGCTCTCATCATACCTCAACCTTCATATGACTATAATTGTTTTAACGTCCCTTTACAAACATTCCAAAATTTAAAACAAAATCTATTTTCTATATTTTCAATATTATCCAATCACATTATTCTTTTATAACACATTTAAAATAAAAAAATAATTATGTTTAATAACAAAGTTTTTAAACTTCTTTTCTTAATCATTGGGTGACATCATGCGCCGGCACGGGATTAAATATCATCAATATGCGGACGATACACAGCTGTATCTGTCTGCCCCATGCCAACTCAGTGAAGCGGTAGAAGTGATGTGCCAGTGCCTGGAGGCTGTTAGGGTCTGGATAGGAACGAGCAAGCTTGTGCTCAATCCCGACAAGACCGAGTGGCTATTGATGCTCCCTCCCAAAGACGGTACAGTTATTCCATCTCTCAGCCTGGGGGGTGAAATTATATGCCCCTCAGAGAGGGTTCGCAATTTGGGAGTCCTCCTGGATCCGCAGCTGACTCTAGAACATCATCTATCGGCTGTGACCAGGGGGGCCTTTGCCCAGGTTCGCCTGGTGCACCAATTGAGACCCTACCTGGACCAGGAGGCCCTTCGGATAGTCACTCATGCCCTTGTCACCTCAAGACTGGACTACTGTAACACGCTCTACATGGGGCTGCCCTTGAAGAGTGTTCAAAGACTTCAGCTTGTCCAGAATGCAGCCGTGCAAGCAATTGTGGGATTGTACACCCACATCACACCTATCCTCCGTGAGCTGCACTGGCTGCCCATTGGTCTCCGGACACGCTTCAAGGTGCTAGTCCTTACTTTTAAAGCCCTACATGGTTACTTGGGAGACTGCCTCCTGCCAATTACCTCCCAAAGACCTATTAGATCCCACAGACTAGGCCGTGGGGCTCTCGAAATATCCAGCCCCTCGGAAATTGTGACTGTTGTGTATTTTAAAGTGTTGTTTTGTGTATTTATCCCCTTCCCTTGTTTATTGTAAGCCGCCCAGAGTCCTTCGGGAGTGGGCGGCATACAAGATCAATAAACTCAACTCAACTCAACTCCTCCGAATTCCATCTGCCAGCCAATACCGGGACAGGGCCTTCTCTGTGGCTGCTCCGGCCCTCTGGAACGATCTCCCCGTTGAGATCCAGACCCTTACCAACCTTCCGGCCTTCCGCAAAGCAACTAAGATCTGGCTGTTCCGGCAGGCCTGGGGCTGAATTTTTCAGCCCCATCCGAGGTTACGACTGTTGCTCTATTTTAAATTGTCTGTCTTTTTATTTTTATTTTGTATCCCCCTCCCCTCCAGATTGTTAGCCGCCCTGAATCTCTCTGGAATAGGGCGGCATACAAATTAAATAAAACCTCAAACCTCAAACCTCAATTTTTATCCAATTTCCCTTTTATCCTGTCAATACAAATTATTACATTATTATCATTATCAGTCATTTATTTAGCGATAGTTTGACTAAGTTAACTTACTTTTTCCCCTTTTTTCACCATTTAAAATTTTTACCAAATTTCCAGATAAGAATTTCTGTTGTTAGGCAAAGTAGTTGTTAAAGTGAGTTGAGCCCAATTTTATGACCTATTTTGCCATGGTTTTGAATCATAACAGTTTTTAAGTAAATTGAATGGCCATTACATTGTATGTATACAAAAATTGTATACTGCAATTTTTAAAAAGACATGCCAATTTTATCATGTCAATGTAGAGATGTTGTGATGGTTTTAAAAGCAAAGACCAGTTGTAAATCACTTTTTACAATGGCTTTGTAACTTTGGTTACTAAATAAATGATTGTAAGTTGAGGACTACCTGTATTTTTATTGTGTTCTAATTCTAGTTGCAATAATAAGTTTAGAATTTGTGGACTGTTGCATTTTTCATCTATGATATGAACATTCAATTATTTTCATATAATAAAGACTAGAAATTTGTCAAAGTTTTTATTCAATACATTCATAGGCGTATGCATAAATACGTTTAAATTTCCTACTGTCCTAAAGTAGATACATCAAATATTTCTTCTTATAATTGATTTATTTATTCTTGTACGAATATGTTTATCTATTTCTATCTTGGCAGCTCAGTATAATATTCTGACTGTCTTGACTATTCAGGGTTCGGACAATAATCTATGATCCAGAAGGTTCCAGTATTTTTGCTCCTCAGTATGGAGCTATTAGGTGGGTAGCTATTAGGTCATCTAGACAGAGACAGAAAAGTGTTCCAAAATACAAATTTGAGGTGGGAGAAAGCTAAGGTGACCAGATGTCCCGCTTTTTAATAATTTGTCCGGCGTCCTGCGGCATTTTTAAAAAGTCCAGATTTTTGTACAAAGGGTGTCCCGCCCCTTTTTTGACTCCACCACATGGCTTCCTCTTTCAAACATTTTCACTCATTTTTCCAGGTATATCTTTGTCTATAGTGACTGCACGCTGGGAGGGCGGCCTGTAGAGCTGGACGCTGTGCAGCAGCTGCACGCTGCCGAGCATAGCAGGAGTTGCGGGGTGGGCTGGCCGAGCAGCCTCGCACACACCTCGCTTCACCACCCGATGGAGGCTGCCTGGCTGCTGCTGCTGCTGGTGCTGCTGCTGCTGGTGCTGCTGCGCCTCTGCTGCGCTGGTGCAGATGCCACCGCCACCCCGTCACCAGCCCTTTCTGCCCAGATGCCCGCCACCCAGGAGCCGCCCGAAGCCTTCCAGCCCGCCCGGGGTGAGTCAGCCACAGTGCAGCTGGTGGTGGGCATCAGCCGGAGGGTGAAGATGAGGCCAGGCGAGAAGAAGGACCTGGGCACGTTGGACTACGTTTTGGACACCCCTTCAATTCCCCCCTCCCACTTTTCTCCTTGAATATTGAACTAGGTGGTGAGTATTTTAACTTGTTGGGCCTAGAATGTCCTATCAACTTCCATAGACCAAATTTTTAATCAAGGACACCCCCCCCCCCCGGTCAATGGTGTCCCGCTTTATCAATTTTAAAATCTGGTCACTTTAGCAGAAAGCACAATAAGTAAGATAGAAAATGAGCAACTTTCATTCAATTGTAGCTCTGGCCAGTCCACTTCTATTCAAGAGTCATCCACTATCTGTATAGCAGTGGTGGGCTCCAGATCCCATTGCAACTGGTTCAGTGCAACAGGTCCGGACATCCACCACATGCATGCGTGCTGTGCACGTATGCGTACTTACCACCTGCAATGCTCCCTGATGCTCCAGCTGCTCGGCAGAGCCCCGATCAGCTCAAATACCAGTAAAGAGGATGGGCAGGCAGGTGGGCCCTCTGGAGCACCATACTGGAACAGTGCCTGGTGCTCCCAGCAGGCACCGGTACACCCGCACTGGGGCGTACCGGTTGTATTCCACCACTGCTGTTTAGCCTTCAAAAATTTGTTACCATATCTCTCTTATTTAGCATCACAAATTCTGTCATTTGATGTGTTTTAAACAGTATTCATGCAGTGGAGTCATAGATATAATAAAAACAGATGCAAAATAAAATGTTAAAATAATTTAAAAGTATACTATACAATATAATCAAAATATTTTTTTTAAAAAAATCCTCTTCCTTAGTTCTCCATAAATCCCTTTCAAAAACAAAAACCCATATCACATAGTGGTTAAAAACAATGATCTGCAATCCATTACAACCCATAGATACTTTCTAGAAGAGATACAAAATCTGATGCCTTCACTATATGTGGCTGCTGAAAGTCTTGATATCCTTTCTGAAACCTCTGCAGAAGATACTACTAATTTATAAGAGAATAGCTGATTCAAAAACATCTATAAGCAGTGATACATTATTGCATTCAGTTACATTAATACTATTTGTTTATTATTATTTAGTTATTTAGTATGTCAAACATGTACGAGATAACAGGTATAAGTATGAACATGGACATGGACACAGGAAATGGGTACAAATAAATGGGGACAGTAGGACAGGGATGGTAGGCATGCTGGTGCGCGTATGCATGCCTCCTTACAGATCTCTTAGGAATGGGGTGAGATCCATGATAGACAGTTTAAAGTTAAAGTTACGGGGGTTTGAGGATGCAACAACAGAGTCAGGTAGTGCATTCCAGATATTGACCTGTTGCTGAAGTCATATTTTCTGCAATCGAGTTTGCAGCAGTTTACCTTGAGTTTGTATCTATTGTTTGCCCGTGTATTATTGCGGTTGAAGCTGAAGTAGTTATTTTTTTTATTTTATTTTTGTTTTTAATGTTTCTTTTCTTTTATTTATTTCATTTTCATTTTCATTTTATACAATCACTTATATACTGTGCGTAAAAAAAAAGAGAAAAAAAAAACCCAACATGACACTTCATTCCCCCATACACCCTCTCTTCTCCCCCTCCAACTTTCATTTCACCCCTCCAGCATTCCCCTCTTCTACTTCCCTTCCCCCTCAGACATCTCCCCCTCCCTCCATCTCACCCTCCTTACATTCCCTCTCACTCCCTCTTTACTTCTCCCTCCTCTTTCCCTCTTCTCCTCGCTTTGGTGTATCCATACATTTCAGTTTTTTTTTTTTAAAAAAAAAAAAAATAAAAGAGAAAAAGAAAAAAAGAAAAAAGAAAAACGAGCCGCAGTATACAAGTGAATTCTTATTGTTAAACTGTAATTCCACCCTCCCCCCTCCCCCCTATAATCCCCCCTCCCTAACCCCCTTACGGCTTCGCAGGTCCCATACCCGGCATAATTCTTTAACAAGCATTTGAGTATAATAAGGCCAGCTAACTTTAAAATTAAAAAAATAAAATAAAAGTAAAGCCAAAGAAAAAAAAAGAGAATAGTAAAAAATACAAAATAAAAAAAAACACACACACACACAAAAAGAAAGGAGAAACAAGAAGGGTCAATAAACCCACTACGTTAACACAGCTTCCCATTATCTGTAAATCTTAAACAATGTAGCTCATTCCAAATTTCGGTTATTTTACTACTTGCAGGGTTTCAAACTGTATTAGAGCCAGGTAAGTTGATCAATTAGGATTCCCCAACTAAAAGTCTCATTGCTTTGTCTATCTATTCAGACCTTTAATTTATCTCTTTTTTATCCGAATATCCAAACCTTTCTATAAAACCATTAAACTCAAGTACTTCTTTCATTTTTCATTTCCAACACCTCCCTTTCTATCCTTACCCACCTCCACATGTAAATTTTTTTACCTTCCACCCTGCCTTTATCCATATCCACATATATATTTTATCCGCATCCATTGCTCCTCCCATATTTACTCCACTTTCCTGAAGACTCTCCGACCAATCTTTCTTGACCTTATATTGAAATAGCAACTCAAACAAACATCAGCTTGCATTCTAGCCCCAGGTAGTCTAATTAAGCTTTCGCTACCCTTCCCTCTCCCACGCGCCTCCCAACTCCGTTCGTCCCAGACCACAACTCAAAAAGATCGCAATCTCCGCTCTCCTCGCCTAGGAAAATAATTCATGCGCAATTTGAGTTAGAGTTCAGACAAATCTTATATACAATATGTGTCCACAATCAGCAACGCTTCTTTCAGTCTCCATGTCTCATCATCGATATACAACTTTTCCATTTTATCCCAGACGGAAATCATAAAGCTTTAAGAACATCGCTAAGTCTTTATTCTTTAGTCTTCTGCCCTTCCGGAAGAGGAAAGCAACACCCTCCGCCTTGTAGCCACGTGTCTCGCTGTTTGTCTTCTCCTTCTCCTTGTCTCTCTCCAGGTCCGGATGAATCAGGAAGTCCCGCCTTCAGGGTCTCGTAGTAAAATTCTCGGGCTTCACAGACAGAATTAATGCGGTGTTTTTGGTTGCCAAATGTAACTGTAATACCAGCTGGGACTTCCCATTTGTATGGAATCTGAGAATTTCTGAGTTCTTCGGTTAAGAAAGCGTACTCTCTCCTTGTTCTTAATATTTGAGATGGTATCTCTTTAAAAACAATCAAGTCCTGTCCATCAATTCTCAACCTCTTGCTGTAAAGCCTCTGTATTATCTCATTTCTGGATTCCCTTGTGGTAAAGTATATAATTATGTCCCTCGGAAGCTGTCGCTGTTTTGCTACCCACGAATTCTGGCGGTAAATTCTTTGAATCTGCCAATCAAAGTTAAATCCCGGACTTCCCACCAAGCGGCTGAAAGCCTCAAAGAAGATCTGTTTCAAATTCTCCTGTTGGTTTTCACGCAATCCTCTAACTCTTATTGCAAAGGCAGTCTTATTATAATTTATCATGACAAGTTGTTTTTGAGCATTTTCAATTTCCTGTTGTAACGTTTGAATTTTGGATATCAAATTAAGATTAGTTTCTTCCAAAAGTTCCAATTTGTCCTCCGTTTCAGCAATATAATCTGTCATGACTGTCATTACTCCGATCATATCCTTCTTTGCCTGAGCAATTTTAGCATCAAATTGATCATATAAATCCGATATCAGTTGATTAATTTCCTGTCTGAAATCATTAAGCGTTTTGAGAAGAAATTCTTGTGTTAACAAATCTCCCGTGGAGGGTGTAGGAGGCAAGGGTAGCGGCTTCATAGCAGTTTTTGGAGATATGTTATTAAGGAAGCGCTTCTGTTTAGATTTGGGAGCCATTCCAGAGTAAAAATAAAAGACAAGCAATCAAGCGAGCCAAAAATCAAAGTCTCTGCTCCCCTCAGTTAATCTTTTAGCAATTAGTACGGAGAAGCCTTCAGGAGGGTAGGGCTGACTAAGTACGTCACATCAAACACAAAAGCTACGAGATCGCCATCTTGTGACGCAGCTAAAAAAGAAAGGGAGCCTTTTGCGAAATTGAAGCTGGTATTTTAGATAGTAATAGAAGAAATTCCTCAGGAATGGTCCCCGCCCGGATTGACTTTTAAATAGCTTAGCTTTGTCCTGGGGGGGGGGGCAATCTGCCTAGGGCTGCAAAAAAGGCAGCGCGGAAAACTGGCCGGAGTAAAGGCTCAGCTAATGTTGAACCTCTTCTCCATTCACAGCAAAAAAAAGCTATGAATTACAAAGAGATCCTAACGACTGACCTTCTCCCTGCCCCTTTCTGCCAGAAAGGGGAGATATCTATAGATCTTATAAGATATACGAACCAGAATCCTGACAGGAGCTTCGTTGAGCTCCCGACGGCGGCAGGCTCCTCCCCCCGAAGCCCGAAGCTGAAGTAGTTATTGACAGGTAGGATGTTGTAGTATTACGCTTAGCTCAGACCATAGGCAGCATAGTTCTAGGTTGTCCAAGCCCAAAATTTCAAGCCTGATGGCATAAAATATTCTATTGTGAGTAGAGGAGTGGAGTACTCTTCTCGTGAAATACCTCTGGACTAGCCAATTGTATTAATGTTCGATATACAGTGTTGATTCCAGGCAGATGAGCTGTATTCGAGAATTGGTCTGGCAAAGGTTTTGTATCCCTAGTTTGCAGTACAATGATACCAGAGAAGAAGCTTCACAAATTATCTTAAAATGAAATTTATTCTTTGGCTTGTTTTTTTCTTGGTCTTGCTTACTTCTTTGTTCCAGATTAGAGTATGTGAGTATGGATTTGTACCTACAACATACTTTTGTGAGTATGCTTTTTATCCCATGATCTGAACAAAATTAGGACAATTGTTATACAATGTAAAACCTTGTGAAATAAATGGCACAGCTAGCTTGTCTTTGTTTGCACTTTTGGAAACCCATTCATATTAACAGGACTTTTGAGGAAGAACTTGGGATCAACCCACTAGCCATTTATAACTTCTTCCACTTGATTGGGAATTATGCTCTGCAAAGGAAATGCTTCATAGACATTCTCATTAATTATAATACCAGCCAAACCAAAGTTTTGATTTCAACCTGGAAATTTCACATTGAAGCAATAGGAGAAAAAATAAGACATGCAATAATTTGCATTTATCTTTTGCATCTGGCTTTATTTTTTATTTTTGACAAACTAACCCACTCTCTTTAAAGTTTCTTTTCCTAAAAACTATGTATTACAAGTTGCTCAAGTTGTTTACTGCATGTCAAAGTAGGACTATATTTAGCAGGTGGCATTTGGCTTGCAGGTGCAGAAGGTCAAATAAAACCTGAAAATATGAAAGCTTTGGAAAATCAGCACAATCTTTGTTAACATAGTCACTATGCTGGTGGCAGTAACAGGCCAAGGCCTAGCTGGATTGCACACGTTTTATACAGAATCACTAAATATCTAGCAAAGAACAGCATTCCACTTTTCTTGTTCCCTCACCTTCCTGTTGCCCTCTGAAGAATTACAGGGTAGTATTATACTAAATTAGCTTCCGTGTATGTATTCTGTTGAGGCTTAATCAAACACAGCCCATGTCTCTGGGATCAAACAACTAATCTTAGCAGCTTTGTCAGACCACTGACTCCCTCATCAATCACGCTCCAGACTTTGGAAAGTTGGAGGTACTGCTGAATAGCCTTCTGTTATAGGCGGTGGCCAGCTTCTTTGTGACAAATTTGCAGCAGACACCACAATGTTGTTTGTGTGAAACCAGCTGAACTTGATGGGATAAAGCCGGGGACCCAGGGGGAGGAATAATGATTCTGCAAAAGTGATTACTAACGAGTACGGCTACCTTTTTATTCCTTCTCTAAAACAAAAGTAATTGACTGCTGGAACTGCTTGTGCTGGGAATATTGATCAGTGACAGTTAGAGGCCTTCTTCACTATCACTCGTCCTGGGAGGCCTAATTAACAAAGGCTGGCTTGTTGAATTAGATAAAGCTCAGTGTGCACTGAAATTAATGTGATGCTGTCTGAGCATCCTTCACCTAATAGGGGAAAATCAAGTTTAAGTGGAAGAAAGAGGAAGGTCCTGTTAAGAACTAAAACATTTCTGACTGGAAAATAAGTGGATAAATACAAGATCTTTACAAGGGCAAACTTTTTTTTCTTTTAGAGCAAAGTCATATGCATTGTTTCATACCAATCCTTGTAATGAGGCCTTTGTGATTAAAGAAGGCTCTTACGACCATTGTAACCTGGCTTTCTAAATAAAATAAATTCTGTATTGGATTTTGGCAGGAAGTTTGCGCAGACAGGGACATGGACTATTAGATTGGTGTTCTTTCAATCATTCTTACAGTGCTCCAAATGTAGTCTAGAATTGGTCACCTGAGAAAGCAATAGAACATTTTGTTCTATTGCTTTCTTAGGAATAGAACATTTTGCCTTCAGTGAAGGATCCACTTTATGCAAAATAGGGAGACAAGAGAATACTGACAGGATCCACTTTATGCAAAATAGGGAGACAAGAGAATACTGACAGGATTGGAATTCAAATAGAGCTGAACATGTAGAGCTACCCCTGAAAGGACTGCAAAAGTCCAGCTCCGTCTGTCTCTTTCTCCCAGATAACGGGTTTTTTTCATCTCACATTCACTGATCTAGCATTTTAGGATCTCTCATTCTTATTGTTCACCCAGTCACCTCTACTCGCCCGGCTCAGTTCACCCCCACAGTCCTCCTAGTTTGGTCCTTCTGGCCATTCTCTCTCTCTCTTTCTCTCTTTCCTGGACTGGCTCTCCACAGCAGCTTCCTGGTATGTCTGTTGATCCCCTGGGTTATTGGCTCTCCCGCACACTCTCTCTCTCTGGGTTTAGCTTCACTCTCTCCCTCTCTCTGGCTCAGTGTTGCTCTTTGGATTGGTTTCACTCATCCTCTCCTTCTCTCCCCCGCTGTCTTGCCTCTACTGCTAAGCAGGGACCAGGTTGCGGATAGTGCAGGGTAAGCTGATAAACGTGTACTTCTCTCTCCCTTTACCACTCAGCTCCTCTTCCTTCATTTGTTTTTCCCTGTCTTTCCCCCATCTCCTCCTCCTCTGTTTGCTTTTTCTTGTCTCTCTTTCTATTCACACTACTTCTCTCACTTCTTTTCTCTCTCTCACTCTCTCTCCATCTCTCCTTCTTTCCTTCTTTGTTCTCCCCCTTGCTACATGTCTCCTCTTGTTATACGCCCCTTTTCTCACCACCCCTTTCCCCCTAATTTCCAGCGCGATTCTGTGGGGTGCATGCAGCAATTGGGAGCTCCTGGTCACCCATGCCACACAGCTGGAGCTCCGGGACTCCCTCCGTTGCCCAACTGATCACGTCCATTGGTGTGACCACGGGACCAACATGACCATGTGATCAGTGCTGAGAATTCTCTGTCCACTATTGCAGTGTGATTGCAGTCAGCATGATTTGTGCTGTTTGTGCTACTCTTCCTGTCACCCAGCTGCATTCCCCCTGCCATACCCAGCTGATCACACTGAGTGCTGCTTTCCCTGCTACCCCTGCCACACATAAATCAGATCCATTGCTATTTTCATACATTTATTGGGTTAAAAAAACAGGTGACACAAATAAGCATTGGAATGTTATTTTGAACCAAAATTAATTAATGATTTCTTTTTCTTCCATTCAATAGGATCTGATTGTCAGAGATTGTCTAGACAAATTGCTGAAGTTTTCTTGGTAGAGTTTTTCAGAAGTGATTTGCCATTGCATCCTTCCTGGGGCTGAGAGAAAGTGACTGGCCAAAGATCATTCATCAGGCTCCAGGCCTAAGGTGGGAATCGAAATCAGTGTCCTAATTTTTAGCCTGGTGCCTTAATCAGTATATCAAACTTTTGTACAGGTGATTGTTAAGTGATTTTATTGAAATTGAATGCCAACTTTATGTCATATGTAAATCAAATTTAGTATATACATGTGTACATCTGCATCATTCCTTTATCCAAATGAGAAGACGAAAAGGATAAAATATTTCCAATACGCCAAAGAATGAGAAAAGTTTTTCTATGTCTTCCTTCTTGTAATTTGGTGTTGTTGTTGGGATGTCATTCAATTTTTCCTAGGTTATGAGGTTATATTTTATAACTTGTATTTTATAAGCTTGTTAGATGTGTTACGGTTGACAGAGTCACAACACACCCTTTTAAAAATTCATTTTCCACTAAGTTTATATGAATAACATTATTTTTTAGTTTACTTTCAATTTGCTGCAATAATTTAAAAAAACCCTCTTCTGGAAGGCAACATACACCTGTACAAAATACATTATCTCTATGTTATGCATATGAAACTATTTATTATTTTTCCCATCAAGTGGTGTAAAAAAATTACAAAAAATGGAAATAATTAAAAAAATAGCACTGAAGCCTCCAACACATAATTTTCTCTGTAAAATATAATTTCAAAAATACCTACTAGGTTAAGAAGGTTTTCAATAATTTTTGGCATTCACTTTGTTATTGTGGATAAAAATGAAAGTCTATCATTCCCCCTCCCGGATATGTGACAATAACAGAGGATTAAGTAATACTGTAAGATATTTGCTCCCATCACTGAATAGTGACAATGGGAGACAGGTATTTCCTTTATGTCCTGGGATATGGGATATGCCCAGGGAAGACTTCCTAATTTGAGCAATTGGTTGGCTTTCAACTTTTCACCTTCTCTAAACAGCACAGCCATTGCCAAGAATTCTGGAAATTAGTCCACATATTTGGAAGGTGAGAAGTTTAAAGATTGGTTGACTATTGTAGATTAGATAGAAGACTGACATACAATTTTGGACTTTTGGATGAAGGTTGCAATTCAGATGAGTTCAAAGAAGTGTTTAGAATTGCTTAAGTAAATGCATAAGATTTCATATAAATAACATCTACAAATATTTCTGTGAAATAGGTTTTGTTCTAATTCTCCTTTATTTTTATAATGCAGGTTCTTGAACAAGGAAAAGATGCTTCTTTCTTTTGAAAACACTTTATATAAAATAATTGATTTATGTAAGCTTTCCTTGTTTGTTGCTTGAGAAACCTGTTGAACTTTATCTCATTAGGCATTATAGGGGTTGGTCCAACACACTTGACTTCTCAAATGCATTGGCAAAGAAATCAGTAGTTTCTCAAACAGATCAAAAGCAAAAGTTAGCTCAGCAAACATGTATTCTTTCTGAGACCATTTGGTAATAGGATAAGTTTCTTGGATATATAGTGAACTCCATTTAATAATGGGAGAATCACTCATTTTTTGTTATTTGGAAAAAATTAGTAAGGTATTTAATACAGGGACAATGCAGTTGTCAGCAACCAGAATGACAGCAATTACGGTATAAACATTATTTTTTTATGACCATTTATCAGAATCAGGTGTGCGTGGGCTGCAAAGTACACCTGGATCAATAGAGAGAAATCAGCTTGCTTTACTTTGATTGATGAAGCAGATCATTAGGAGGAGGATGAGAAGTTGTGCCTGACAGCAATCATTCAGTAATTGCTTGATGGAATTAAGATCTGTCAGGTACTGCCATAAACACACCATACTATATAATGCATAGCTTCTATTAACAGAAGATGGCAAGTGATTCTATAGGCATAAATCTAGAAGGCATAAAGAAATATGCACACAGAGCATACTTTTTCATTTCTTTTTGCATATGCAGCCAAAACCAAAAGTATATGTTATTCCTGAATCTATTACATCCTATGGGAAAGAAGAATAGAATGTTCTAAGAATATATGTTATATGTATATAGGCTGTTTAAATTTAATGCAATCTTTTGTTCAATAATGAACAGAAGTGTCTCAGAATAATTGTATGAACATATTAATTCAATTTTTGTTTAACGTTTGATCAATTTAAAAAACTTGTCCAGCAATCAGTTGAAATCTTGTATAAAATAAGATTGTAACTATTAATCCTGAACTTTCACTTACCAAGAAATATTTAATTTTCAAAACCTATTTTATAATGTTTATCCTATTTCACCCTAATAAAATGTTGAGGAGGGAGGGAGAGAGAGAATGGGCTGTTCAGGGAGGGCTAGTGCCTCTGGTGGAGAGGTCCTATGCCCTTTTCAAGGCTGTTCATTCACCTTTGGTCCCCATCTGGGGCTCAGCTGTCACAAGTTGCTCCAAATATGCTTGTGTTCATGCATGAACATGTGTACACATGCAATGTTTAAATTACCCTTTTAATATGAGTAGAAAAGCAGACAAATATTCGTGTGTGGGTTTTGACCTGTTCAATAAAGAGAACATTTGTTCAGACTTATTTTACAGTCAGTTATGATAGTATGTAAATATGATATATTTAATTGAAGTATGTACTTATACTAAATATACTAAATTATGTATATTTCAACTTGTTTGCACCCTGTCTTCCCCTCCCTTCAACAACCAATTTGAATTCTCCATCATCTGATAAACTGGGTTGTAGCACACAAAGCTTATGTCTTTTCATAAAATGTCTTAGTACATCACCACACTTGTTCTCATTTGGTGCTACCATAAGGTAATATAAGCCTCTTTTTAGAATGTCTTCATGCATGTGCCAAAAGGACCCAGGAAAGCCTTTGCAGAAATTCCCAAGAATACATCTTCTCAACTGTTCGTAAGATAGTTATTTTATTTCTGCTAATATGTTTTGTGGAGGTGTCCAGTTTATTGCTTTGGAGAGTCCCACCAAGATCAAAGCTTCTCAATAAAGTAAGGACCATCCCAGCTTACTATCTGAAGGGAAGTGTCAATTGTGAAATTTTGCCTGTTAAAAACCTACATTTAGCCAAATTACCTTGATATCTCTGGCACAAATCTCCAAATGCCTATTTAACTCTGGCATCAAAAATACAGTCATAAAACTTTTAAAAGCATACACTTTCTTCCCTTTCATGTCAGTTCATGAAGCCTGAAAGAGCTGTTTTACTTTATATTAAGAACAACATCAAGGAAAAAAAATCCTAAGACTTACGGGTGCTTGTGGATATCCTAGAAACCTAAAAATGAAGCATTTCATAGCAGCGGGCAGGCTTTTTAATGTTATCCTTTCTACTGCCACAATGTCCTAAACAAGTGGACAATGTCTCTTCTAAATTGAAGAGCCATTCAGACAGTCACTCATGCCCTGTTTACTTCATGCCTTGACTACTGCAGTGCATTCTACATGGTGCAGTCCTTGAAAACTAGTTCAGAAGTTTCAACTGGTCCAGAATATAGTTATGGGCCTTTTAATATCCATGTTTTACCAGGTTGCAAGTGCAATTCACATGGTTTTCATTACCTATAAAGCTTTACATGGCATAGAGCCTGATTACTAGAGGGATTGCCTACCTCTCATAGTATCTGTCCTTCAGGTGCAGTCTAGCAGGATTAATGTACTTTTGGTTCATCAATTAAACAATATCATATGTTGGGACTCTGGATTATGCCTTCTCTGCAGCAGCAGATACTCTCTGGAATGTGGTTCATTCCAAAATTTGTTTTGCATCCTATTGTTTTTCCAAAGAATTTAAAGACTTTTACCAAAAACCTTTGTCCAGGTTTTTGGTAACGATGATTGACATTCCTTTTTTCTTTCTGTTCCCCTCTGAGTTTATTTTCTTTGCCAACTTTTTTCTGCTTGTGCTTGTGCTATTTCTCTTTTTCTCTCTTTCTGATTTTTGGTCTTAAATATTTTTGACAATTATAAACTTCTCAGAGACACTGGGTGTCAAGAGGCATATAGATTTTAATAATGATGATGATGATGATGATGATGATGAAGAAGAAGAAGAAGAAGAAGAAGAAGAAGAAGAAGAAGAAGAAGAAGAAGAAGAAGAAGAAGAAGAGCAGCAGCAGCAGCGGTGGAAGGTTTAATACTCGGTGCTCAAGAACAAGCACTACAAAATAATGCCATGAAACCAAAGATACAAATTCCACCAACAATCCAAACTGCCGACTTGGCAACTGTTGCAACTGTTTAACATTTAATATGTGATGGCAGTAAAATCACACAAACTGATTACAAAGCTAGACATGACCAAGATGCTAAATTAATCCACTGGTCATTATGTAAAAAATACGATTTACATGTATCTAGAAAGTTATGGGAACATAAAATGGAAAAAGTTATCGAAAATGAGAAGGTGAAGATCTTGTGGGACTTTTGAATACAGATGGATCACCATTTGGAACAGAACACACCAGATATCACAGTTGTTGAAAACCGAAATGTACACTTTATTGACATCATGGTTCCAGGAGATGCCAGAGCCGAAGAAAAAGAACTGGAAAAAATCATGAAATACCACGACTTGGCCATCGAAACTACGCGATTATGGATAAAACATGTAACAGTGATACCCATTGTCATCAGGGCACTGGGTACCATGTCCAAGAATTTTATAAGATGCAACAACAAATTGCAGCTTCCTGCAATAACACCAGTGGAACTGCAAACAAATGTGGTACTCAGAACATCGTATATTTTAACATGTTAACCAATATACGTTGTATATTGGTTGATGCCTAAGACACTGGCAGCAACCTGTATCAACCATTAGCTCCAGTCAATGGTATTTGTGATGCATTTTTGAAAGTTCAGTTGATTGAGTTTCATGTTTAATGAATAAATTATTATTATTATTATTATTATTATTATTGTTGTTGTTGTTGTACAATTGTATCACAGCGGCCAGTTGTTTCGCCGGATTTGGCATTGGTTACTAGTCGGGCCCCACCCAGGGGCCTAGGACGTCGTAACGTATTTTCGTAATATGCGTGCAGATCCAAGCAGTGCGGCTTTTTGCATTTGACTGATGGTGATTTTGTCAATTTTTAACTGTTTTAAATGTAATTCCAGTGCTTTTGGAATAACACCCAGTGTGCCAATTACCACTGGAATTACCACTGCTGGTTTGTGCCATTGTCGTTGAATTTCGATTTTTAAGTCCTGGTATCTTGTGATTTTTTCATGTTCCTTCTCGGCGACCCTGCTATCACCTGGTATTGCGATGTCTATGATTGTGACCTTATTTTTCTCAACCAGTGTGATGTCTGGTGTATTATGCGCCAGTATTTTGTCGGTTTGTATACGGAAATCCCACAAGATCTTGACCATCTGATTTTCGCTGACTTTTTCAGGCTGATGTTCCCACCAGTTTGTTGCTGTTTTAATATTATAATTTTTGCACAAATTCCAATGGATCAACAGTTTCATCAGCTTCTTTGCAAAGTCTGCATTTGGCATCATCAGAGGATTTTTCGATTTTGGCCTTAATGGCATTTGTGTGGATAGCTTGTTCTTGCGCATCCAGGATTAGTGACTCTGTTTCTTTCTTTAATGTACCTGTTGTTAACCATAACCAAGTTTGTTCACTGTCCACTTTATCTTTTATTTTTTCCAGAAATTGGCCATGCAGTGCTTTGTTCTGCCAACTCTCCATTCTTGATTTTATCACATCTTTTCTGTATTCTTGTTTCGTCTGTTGGGCCTTCAGTAGTTTTTTGTTCTTTACTTCAATTAATAGATGTTCTTGACTTTCTTTTAAATAATCAGCCAGTGCATGTTTTTCTTCTTCAACTGTTTGCTTCACTTGTAATAATCTTCTGCCACCTGATTTTCGAGGCAGGTAAAGTCTATCAGTATCACCAAGTGGATGTAAACTGTAGTGCATTGTCATTAGTTTCCTGGTTTTTCGGTCCAAAATGTCCAAATCAGCTTGTGTCCAGTTAACTATACCAGCTGTGTATCTTATAACTGGTATTGCCCAGGTATTTATGGCCTTGATTGTATTTCCACCATTCAATTTAGATTTCAAAATTTTCCTAACTCTGTTGGTGTACTCTCGTCTGACAATAGTTTTTGCTTCTCCATGCTTGATGTTATCCAACTGCAGAATGCCTAAGTATTTGTAGGCTTCATTTTCATTGCATTTAATTAGTTGGCATTGGGCATTTCAATTCCCTCACATACAGTGATTTTGCCCCTTTTTATGGATACAGTGGGGCATTTTTCCATGCCAAACTGCATTGAAATGTCAGTGCTGAATACTCGGACTGTATTTGTCAATGATTGGATTTCTATTTCTGACTTTCCATAGAGTTTCAAATCATCCATATATAGTAAATGCAAAAATTTTTCAGCTTCTTTGGCTGTTTGGTAGCTTAATTTCATTTTTTTTAAGATTACTGATAGTGGGATCATTGCGATGATGAAGAGAAGAGGTGAAAGTGAATCTCCCTGGAAAATTCCTCGCTTGATATTAACCATTCCGTAGATTTCATTCCCTACTGCCAACTCAGTTCTCCATTGTTTCATCACCTTTTCAGTAAAGGATGTAATATTTTTGTTAATGCCAGTTGTTTCTAAGCATTTTATGATCCAACTATGTGGCAGTGAGTCAAATGCCTTTTTGTAATCAATCCAGACCATATTCAAGTTCATTTTTCTGTTCTTACAATTTTCTAATATCATTTTATCAATTAGGAGCTGATCTTTTGTGCCCCTGCTCCTTCTTTTGTTGCCTTTTTGCTCTACTGGCAAGATGTCGTTTGTTTCCAAATAATCCATCATGTTATTTGCAATAATGCCTGTGAGTAATTTGAAGGTTGTTGGCAAGCATGTTATTGGTCTGTAGTTTTCAGGTGTTGTTCCTTTAGTTGCATCTTTCTGAATCAAATATGTTTTTCCAGTTGTCAACCATTCATCAATTTGGCTCTTTTGTAAAATTTCATTCAGTTGCCTGGCCAATATTGCATGTAAACTGGTCAGATATTTGAGCCAGAAACCATGTAATTGGTCCTTTCCAGGTGATGTCCAATTCTTTACCTTTTTTACTCGATTTTTGACCATCTCAGTTGTTATTTCTAATACTTGCATTTGTTTGTTGCCAATGTTTTTCTCAAAGTCATGTATCCACTTTGCTTCCTTATTGTAGTCCTTTGCATTTTCCCACAATTCTTTCCAGAATTCAACTGTGGCCTGTTTTTCTGGTTTTTCACTTTTGGTGTCACCATTCACATTAAGACTTTGATAAAAACGCCGTTGGTCTGATCGAAATTGCTGATTTTGTTTATATTAGATGATTCGTGCCTCATATATTTCAAGTTTTCTAGCTGTTGTTGTTAACTGCTGTTTTACAATCTCTACAGCTTCATTTATGTTTCTTGTACCCAATCTATACCTTCTGATTAGCCGATCTATGATTTTGTTGTTTTTAAGCCGTTGCTCATGCATGTTCTTTAAGTTACTAGCATCTGCCCTTAATTTTTTGACTTTTTGTTCTAATCGGATTTTTCACTTTGGCTTTGATGCTTTTTCTGTTGTGTGACTAGGTACTTTGATTTTAATGCCTAGTTCATTACAGCTGCACTGTACATTAACTGGTTCGTTTCCAAGATGGATCCCAATTCAATTGTTGAAAACACTGCATTAACCATTTTCATGATAGGGGCCAAAATTTTCTTAGGCACAGTTTTTAGTGATGGTAAACATTGCCTTTCCTCATTAAGCAGAAAATGCTCCATGATCTTATCCTTCAATTCTTTTTGTTTTTGAGTTAGTTCATCAGTTGGTTCAGTGATAACTGGTTCTATTGGTGGTGGTGTTATTTCCTCCCCGAGAGTTTCTTCTGGGAGTTCTACTATAATGTCTTTAGTTGTGTCTTGAATATCAGTTATTTCCACTTGTGATATTGTTTTTTTGGTTTTGCAATTTGCCTGAATTTCCTCAAGTTCAACTTCACTAAACACTTTATTCCGTATAATAAATCGCCTTTGATCTGCTAGTGGTTGTTCACTAACATTTGAATCTGGATATTGTTGTTTCCATAATTCATACATTCGCTTTAAATAACCTCTTTTTTCTGGCTCTGAGTTGTAGTAACAGGCCATTATGGCACGGTTTTCATCTGCACTATATTTTTGTTGTTTTGTTGGCTGGTCCACTTGTAGCCCATTTGTCGACGGATGTCCAGGGACCCCATCCACCACGGCCCTTGTTAACCCACGTGATGACGGATGCGGTATAAAAATTTTATTCGTTTTTTAAAATTATTATTATTATTATTATTATTATTATTATTATTATAAAAATAAGTTATACTGTATATTTTAAATTTTGTTATTATCAATTATTTTTATAATTGCTCTTAGACCTTTCACTTTTTGTTATCACCAACCTGATTTTATTGATTTAGTCTTCTGTATTACTATACATTATTCAGAATGTTTCTAGATAACTCATATATTTAAAATTAAAACAAAATAATACTATGACTCCTGTTAGATTTATATTCTGCCTTTCCTTCAGGAGCCCAAGGCAACATAAAGAATGCTTCCATTTTCCCTCACAATGGTAATTTTGTAACTGGCCTAAAGTCAACATATAGAAATTCAAGGAATCTTGAGGGGAATCTATTACTTATAACCTAGTCTGATTTTTCAAAGAAAAGAAGTATGATGTCCACAGAGTATAACTCTATGTGAAAAACAATCATATTAAAATGCATAGGGCACTTATTTCCCCTCATACTTCATTTTTCCATTTCTTAGCATTTCATGGCAACATTTAGAAACACACATAATCTCAGTAGGACACCCTTGCTGAAGGAAGGAATCTTCAGAGTTAGTCTAGTTCAATTATGCATGATGCTGGCTTGATGTAAGTTCAAGAAACCAATACTCAGGTATGTCCCAGTGTCCTCTTGTGGGTATGTGAAAAAAGAAGTACCTCCTGTAGCAGAAGGCAAGAGCATAAACAGCAAAAGAAACCCAGCCATGTCTTAATCTCACCCCCCTCCTTTTTTATTTTTAGATCAATTGAAGTTCACTGAATTGTGCAGTGGGAGGCTCAAGTCAACAGTAGCAGGCTGGCATTTCTAAGAGAAGAGCTAATACTCTTCTATGACACACTGACATCCAAAGCAGTGGGAGAGTGACAGGTGGCATTCCCTTTGTTACACTGCCTGTCCACATGCCTCTGACATCTCTTCATGGGCACAGCAGGGCTTTGATTCCTCTGTGTTTGGTATTCATGCCCTTTCCACAGTGCTGTGCCACCAATTTACAGAATGCTTGGAATTGCAGAAATTCAAAGCATCTAGCTTCCAAGGGTAGATGATAAACTGTCGACTGGGGGAGGGGGAGGGGGGAGAAGTGGACAGGCGTGGGAAATAATCATGCTGTTTCCCTGATTCTTGGAAATAAGGAAAAGAAAGAGGAAAAGAAAGAAGAAGAGAGGGATGAAAAGCATGGCAAAATGTTAAATGATTTCAATTGTGTGGTCATCCACTTTTCAGCTGTTCTGGGGAGATTTCCTATTCCTTGATGAGAAGGAAGGAGAGAGAGAGAGAGGGAGAGGGAGGGAGGGGGAGGGAGGGAGAGAGATATATAGAGAGATAGAGAGATATATATAGAGAGATATAGAGATATAGAGATAGATAGATAGATAGATAGATAGATAGATAGATAGATAGATAGATGATAGATAGATAAATAGATAGATAGATAGATAGATAGATAGATAGATAGATAGATAGATAGATAGATAGATATAGAAAGAGAGAGAGAGATTATAATGAGCATAGGTCACAAATGTCCTCTTGGACCAGCCCACTGGAACGGTTTCCTCCCACAAGGGTCATTGTGCTACACTTGAGATCAGGAGCTGGTCTTTAGTATTCAGAGTGCTAATTCATTTTGTTGCTGGCAGCACTGCATTAATGATCAAGCGACGACAATGAACACTGTCTGCATAACAAATGTGCCTTTCTCCAGTGGCAGTAAATACAAAATGATTAATATAGAATCAGAGCTCATGTGTAGTGCCTTTCTTTTTACATCTTCTCAAATGATGATATTATTATTATTACTATACCTGAATATTGTCAGATTTTTAGGGAAGAGATTTCTGCTGTTCCTATGCTGCTATCTATCCATATTTCTATCTGTGTATGGATTGGTATGTCTCTATTTCTATCCAACTATACCTATGCATCATTATTTGGGCAAAGCTACCTTCTCTCATTCTCTCTCTCTCTCTCTCTCTCTCTCTCTCTCTCCCTCCCTCCCTCCCTCCCTCTCTCTCTCTCTCTCTCTCTCATTGGAAAACTGCATTTTCCTATACTGGATGCAAATGATTAATACTCTGTTCTTTGCTTCTGACATTTACCAAGGCAGAATCATCAGACTGAACTAAATCATGTCCTGCTCCTTCTGGTTACCTACCTAAGCCTATCTTCTATCAGAATTAAAAGATTGGAACAGGTGAGATGTGTGCCCACATTTTTTTTTAAAGTGTCAGTTGCTGCTTCCTTTTAGTAGGAGCTGAGAAAACCCCAATTTCATGGGGTTTGGACTTAAATGAGAGGGAAAGAAAGATTATTCCTTCCCATTTAATCATAGCACTGATGTTTGGGCAATATCAGTCAGTATGAAAAAAAAAAGATTATGCTATTCTTAGGAGTACAAAAAGGGTTATTTGTCAACCTGTTTTCTCTTCTGTGCTATTTGTGATGGGTGAATCCTCCTTGAGAACCTCCCTGCTTTTGAAATATAAAGGAGGTTGGGGCACTGGTGGAGAGAGCAGTGTTAACCCTCTATTTAAGCATTTGGATATGGCTGTTTTTTATTCACTTTGTACTCTGGTATAACACTGTTCACATACGTGGTACCATTCATCTGATTATAATGTGCCAAAAGCTTCCTTTCTTCAGTCCCAAGCAGCCTTTTAAAGAGACATCTTTACTGGAAACATCTTTCTCGTTAGCAAAGGCATACAGGCAGCCTAAACTTACGATCACAGTTGAGTCTAACATTTCCTTTGCTAAGCAAGACAGTTGTTAAGTGAGTTGTGCCCAATTTTAGTTTCTTTTTGCCACAATTGTTAAGCAAATCACTGCAGTTCTTAAATGAAGCACGCGGTTGTTAAACAAATCTGGTTTCCTTCCATTTACTGTGGTTGTTGGAAGCCAGATGGGGAGGTCATATATGATGATCATATGACCCCAGGACACTGCAAATGTACATAAATACATTTATGTACATAAATACAATGATAAATGTCATAAACATATAATAAATACATTCTAGTTGCCAAGCACTCAATTTTTAATCATGTGACTGTGAAGATGCTGCAATGGTCATAAGTGTAAAACCAGTCATAAGTCACTTTTTTTAGAGCCACAGTAACTTTGAACAGTCATAAAATGAATGGTTGTAAATCAAGGACTATCTGTAAAACACCTTTTGCATCCCTTTGTCAGACACCACTGTTAGGATTCCTTCCTTGTGTCTGCCTTTCGAAACATGGGATATTTCCTTATTTTATAACTAGCGAGAATGGCAATTTTGAAACTGTGAACCCCCTTTCAGACCTTTGAATGAAATTTCATTTGAAAGTGAATCAGACAGTTTCTTTCCAGCTGGTATAGATAAAAAAAAGTTACTCTTTCATTATGATTTTTTTAAATATGAAATCTCTTAACCAATCCACTCTGCCTCCCAATTTGTTGGTCACAAAAATACCTGGACATTCCTTCCTCTGTTTTTTTGAAAATGAAAGCTTTCCCCCTTTTTCTTCATAAGCATTTTTACATTCTTATGTAAACAACTGTGCTGGGGACCTACATAGGCACTCTGACTTTGAAAGATAATTTGCACAGAAGGTTGTGTCTCCCAATTTTTCCCTCTGTACAGCATTGGGAAGATAATGAAAACTGCTCATTTTGTCCAATTGCATATTTTATTGGCATTTTTTGATGCTTACAAAATATTGGTGTCATTAGTTTTAGTAGTATTCAATAAAATATTTAGCTGCAAGCACTGATTGGTCATATTTATGTGATGCTTCAAATATGAAATTGGTTTATATAAAATAGTCATATCCTTTGGATACTCCCTTTCGGACATAAGGTAAATTATTTTATATATTTTCTTTTGGAAAACTCACTCCATTTTGTATGTTTTTTGAATTATAGAGTGACAAGTTGAAAATTAACTGGTGGACAAAGGAAATGAATACGACATCTATTCATTGCTGTTAAGAGAAGTTGGAAAGATATTCATTTTCTGTCAATTATGCAATAGTCTGAAGACTCATCTTTTTTTTTCTATATTTGAAAAGAGCACTTGGCTGCCAAAAATCCCATTTTGAGTACTACATAGAATTTTGGGCTGAATAGTCTTCTTGGTACTTGCTTTGCTGTTTCCATTGTAGTTGTTAAAAATTACTATGTCTAGGGTTAAGTATACATTATTATATGAGGCATATCTTTCTGCTTGTATAACAATGTTTTGCAATTGTGGTTTGGACTGCTATGTTTATTATTCCTAATCAATCAGAAAGTTGGAAGAAAATTTTAAAAAAAGAGTTTAGTATCTATCTCTCCATCCATCTGCATGCCAGCAAAAGAAATAATCAAAATCAGGATAAAGTTGATCCAAATTTGTGGAAGGGCAAAAATATTAAAATAAGAAATGCAAAAACTAGGCAGATCTGGGTAATGTCTAGGAGGGAAAAAAAATCCCAAATATTACTCTATCATTTTAATAGCACAAAAAATGTATTCCTTTACATCTATTAGCAACAAAAGATGGTAGATTTTTGAATTAGTTCTTTTCCCTATCAGGAGATCTTTAATCAGGAATCCACAGATCATTCTATAAATCTTAGAAAGATTCTTCTTTAACTCAAAGGGTGCACTAAAGCTTTATCCAGGAAATCATGGAGGTCATTGTATACATTTATCAAAATTTCTCTTTCTAAAAGGAGCAACTTAGGTCATCTAACCTTCAGCTAGAGTTGGATCTCAGATTACTACAGCAGCATTGTGAGGCTTGTAATTTTACAACCTGTTGCAGCACCTTATTGGCAAATGTGATTTATGACACAGACTGAGGGGAGGGGAGAAACAGGGGTAAAGTTGACCCAGCTTTAAAATGAGATTAGATATGACTACACCTGTGTATTGCCAAGATGTTCCTAATAAATGACTGGATTTCTTTTGAAACTTGGCCCAAGGCTTATAAGTTAATTAGGGCATCTTTTGGAAACCTGACAAATAGTTCGTTTTATGATGAGTAGCTGACTGGGCAGCTGTACTGCTCAAAGTATTTTGCCTGTAATGTCAAGTCAGTAGTAATGCAACTTGGCCTGTTTGCTTGTAATGCTGTATTATTAACTGTAGTCATGAATTTGATATTCTGAATCAGTTACCAGTTCAGAAAGGATTTCCTTTCCCCATACCCAATAGATGTTTGTTTGGTCTGGATGCTGCCGATTACCTTAGTTGACACTATTGGCTGTGTACCTTTCTTCTGCAAATGGGTCACTTTAAGTGAGACTGAGCAGGTTGCTCTTCAGAAGATGGATGGTCCTGCCTCTCAGCATCTTAACTCAGCCTTCCATCCTTCTGAGGTGGGTAAAATGAGGACCTGGATTGTTGTTGGGGGCAATATGCTGACTCTGTAAACCACTTAGAGAGGGCTGAAAGCCCTATGAAGCGGTATATAAGTCTAACTGCTACTGCTATTAAACTGCACAATCATTTAGTTTATTTCAGCTGCTTGGTTAACCCACTTAGTAAAGTGTGGAGGAAGGAACAGATGAATGAATGAGTCTTGCATACAATGAATGGGTCAACAGGTGTCCAATAGGGCATCATCAAGCAGGTTAAACACAAAGTGTACTTGAATGTGGGGAGGGGAAGGGGTTAAGCGGTGTGTGTAACTTACTGCTTTAGAAAATACATGATTAATAGGACACTATTAAGACTGACTCGAACTTTCACATATATTCCGCTTCTCTTGCAGCTTGACAAAGAATAGATGGTGGTGACTTGGAATGCAAAGATGGGGAGAATTGCATTCAAGCATCATCAATTCCCTGGAAACATTGCTACCCCCTCAAGGACACCCCGAGCAGATGTCCCAGCAGGGCCAGCTGGTTCCCATAACAAAATTAACAGAAGTGATTAGTGGACATAATGGATTGTGGGTGGCCTGTGGGGAAAAGGGGGAATGAACTATGCATGGGAAGCTGAGAGCTGGTTTCGCTTCTTTTGTACCAATGTTGATTTAATCAGTAAGGTTTGTACTTGGTAAAATAATGTCCCAAACTTTTTGTGGATTCACCTACTGGACAGTTCACAGACACAATTTTGTAAACACCGAAGTTAAATGAACAATGGTCATCTCAATTATTAATTAAGAAAATTCTTATATTTAATACAAAAACTACTCAGCTGAAAACAAGTGCTTTAACTGTAGACAAAAAGTTATGCTGTTAAAAGGAATAGGGGTATGTTGATAACCTTCATGAAAAGAAAGACAAGAAGCATTCTTTCAACAGGACTGATATTTTGTTGTTGTAAAGAAACTTGCTGACTGAAAGAAATGAGTAAAGCAAATCACTTAGCTGATCAGTTTCTTGAGCACTTTTCTCACAAGGTTCAGTAGCTAATGCCATTTCGTCCATGATCTGATGCATGTGGGACACAACACTTTTATGAGAGGATTTCACACAATGACAGCAGAAACATGAGGTAACTCAGTTATTCACTATTCAGGCTTTCATGTAGGCAGCAGTGCTCACTGCCAGTATGGCCTCTGACACGATATCTGCCTTCTTGTCAAGAAGAAGTGGCAGGGTTGGATGATTAAGCAAGTGTGAGGCCAAGGTTCAGAACTCTGGATCTGTTTTAGGAACTGTAAACTGGTTCAGAGTATGAAGTTTAGGACCTCAGACATCAAGGCTGTAGTGCAGTAACAGGATTATCATTGTCTACACCAAAAATAATATTCTCCCTTATTCCTATTCCATTTCAGGTTCTTGAGAACTTTCTCCAGATATAGAGTAGAGTTTATTGGATATTTAGTTTAAAAGTAACTCAAAAAAAAAAGTACGGCTTGATATAACTACCTATGATAGTACTTAGGACCATATTGTCATCTTTTGATTCCTTATGAAGATTAACTAATTTATCATCTTCTTTATTATCAGAGTTATATGGCTATACTTGCTATAGTGATATGTCACTCTGCTTTTATTCTATCATAGTTTTTGTCTGTTTGGGAGTTTCCTCACCAAATTAAATTATTAACCTACCTTTTAAATTATTAATATGAGGTGATATGTGCTAGTTTATAGATAATGTAATAATTTTAAAAATGAGTACTTGAATAGTAGATTGTGAAGGTTAATTAGATTAACATGTTTTGTGGATAGTAAATGAGATTTTAAAAGAAATTGGCTTTGTTTTGATTTCTTAACTGTAGAAAATCTGAAACTGACAATGTTTTAAGTGGCAGAAACTCTAAGGAAATTATAGATCACAGATCCTCTGGATAGTTCTCCTCTTATGCCCACAGAAAGAGACTTTGTAAGTCTTACATATGTAGCCATCCAGCTTCATAATTGATGGTACTTGAGGCTAGCATAAAAGCTGTTTTATTCAACAGCTCATGTTTTCTATAACTTGGTGCTAAAGGACTATGCTGTAATTCTATGTCTCTTCTCCTGATCTGTAATAGGACGCAAAAATAATAAGTTCTCAATGAGATTGAAACTGTTATGAGATTATCATAACATGCTTTGATTGTGCAAGGTTTATATAGATTATTGTCAGTAAGGGTATACCTTAGTTCAGTTATATGCTTATAGTAAGGATATTGGCTTGGCCTATCTTTGTGGAAAGAAAAGATTGGACAGTGTTCAAAGGATACAAGTAGGAATATATAAAAAGAAAACAAAAGCAAATTGTTCTGTTACATTGATATCACTCTAATTTAAGTAGAAGCAGTCAATATTGTGTGTGCACGTATGTGTGTGTGTGTGTGTATGTATGTATGCATGCATGCATGCATGTATGTATGTATGTATGTATGTATGTATGTATGTATGTATAGCAGAAAAACAAGTTCGAGAAGTTATTGGGTGAGCTTATATTCAAATCAGAACAACAGACAAATGTATTAAAACCTTAAGAACGTAAAGGAATTTGAAATAAAATGAAGAAGCTAAATAATTTCTTTAATCTAAAAAAGTTATAAATGGATTAAGGGTCTAAGTAAATTTGGAATATTGACTTTTACTAGAGAACGTTGAAATTAATTATAAAAAATAAACACCTTCTTGTGGGAAACTGACTAATTTGGCAATCCTGGCTATTGCAAGTCATAACAGAAGATAGATAATGGTTTTAAAAACTGGACACTAGAGGGGATTAAAGATGTGAAGCAGAAAAAAAAATACAAGCTTGGTCTTGATGTCAGTTAATACAGAATTTCAAAGTGACATAAAATGTTATAACACCAGAAATATTCAAGGAGGTCTTTAAAGAATGAAGCAGGAAATTAGTAACTAAAATATCAACACGGTGACTAATAATGTCTGCTGTATGTCTACAATATGTTAATGAAGGAACAAATATGGAACAAATTTTATCTGACAACATGGGGAAATATGAAATGTGGAACTACAAATGGCAGGCAAGAGAATATTTGGAAAAGGATCCCTTAATGTATACACAAAAGAAACTGGCTGAAATTCTAAAAATTTTTTAAAAAAATAAATAGAAATTATAAGACAAGAAAATGGTCTCGAAATGTTTTCCTATCATATCTAGAACTAAAATGAAGCTATGGGAAGCAAGTTGGATTGTTTAATCAAAGTTTGAATAAGATTAAGGTGACCAGATTTTCAGATTGGAAAAGAGGGACACCCTTGACCGGGGGGGGGGGGGGGCTTGATTTAAAAAAAAAAAATTGTCAAAAGGTCACCCCAGGACACTGAAACCAGCATAAATACGAATCTGTTGACAAAATTTTGATCACGTGACCATGAGGATGCTGCAACGGTCGCTAAGTGTGAAAAATGGTCGCAACGGTCGCTAAGTGTGAAAAATGGTCTCAACGGTCGCTAAGTGTGAAAAATGGTCATCAGTCACTTTTTTCAATGCCATTGTAACTTTGGTCACTAAATGTTTTCCCCCTCCTCGAGACTCCTCACTTCTTCCTTCATTCCTCTTGCTTATCTACCTTCACCTTATCTGTCTTCTGCTCTTTCCCTCTCTTCCTTCCTTCCTCCCTCCTTCCAACCTCTTCTTTCCTCACTCACTCCCTTCCTCCTTTTTTCTCTTCCTTCCTCCTTCCATTATTTATACGATATAAAATTCAATGAGGGTGAAACACACCAAATCTGGCAAAGCTGCCTTGCACCAACCTGGCCTGCCCATAGAATAGCAGCCACTTTGAGACACATAAACCTGGTCTGAACATATTGCATCACAAAGATTTGCAAAGATCACATTTGCAAAAAGGAACATTTCTTGTAGTAAATACATTTTATAAACAATTTAAAAGTAAAAATCCCCCCAAAATAATAAAAAAGGTATTCTATAAATAAAAGAAATCCTTAAAAACCATTGTTAAGTATTACACCAGCAATAATTTATACTGTCACCATTTCAAACTATCATCAGAAATACGAATCCGTTGCCAAACATCAACATTTTGATCGCGTAACCATGAGGATGCCACAACGGTCGCTAAGTGTGAAAATGGTCGCTAAGTGTTAAAAATGGTCATCAGTCACTTTTTTCAATGCCATTGTATCTTCCTGATTATTAAAAGTGCAAATTCACTCAGTGTCAATCATGACTCCTGAGTCCATTTCAAAGTATTGTGCATAGAAATTTTAAAAATGGCTTGTTTCAATTTATTTTGGATAGAATCTTTTTTTAAATAGTCTAAGACAATTTAAAAAAAGAATCAACACAGAATACCACTATTTAAAAAAATCATATGCACAATAAATAAAATATTATTTTAAAATACATTGAGCCTATACTCCTTACAGTAAATGACTCATCTGGAAACAAGCCAATAGCATTTTTTGTGCTTTCAAATTTATAGATGTTCCAAAATCAGCTTAAAGTCCAAATATTTAAAGACCACCCTCCTCAAAGCTATCTTACCAGAGCTTTAAATATCTTCTGGGGAGGCCCTGTAATCCCATTCATGACAAAGGTAGGGCTTTCTCAGGAGGAAGGTTTCAGCTGGTGCCCATCCTTTGGAAACCTCCCCCAAGAGCAGGGAGCCCTAACCTGCTGTCCATTCAGGAAGGCTGTACAAATTATTCTGTCTTCTAGAGCCATTGGGATTTAATATGGTTTTATCACTGGATTTTCTTTTTATTGTTTTTGTGGAATTTTTACAATGATTTTATAATAATATAATTTTATTTGGCATTTTTGTTGCTGTAAACTGCTGAAAGCCCCTGATAGAATACAAATTATTTAATAATAAATTTAAAAAGCTGGGTGCAAGATATGAAAACACTGCAAACTATTGTTCAAGATAATTTGAGAAAAGGGAATCATTCACCAAGAGTGCTAATAACTACTGCTAAGTTATATAGCAAATCAGATACTAAGGCCTAATGCCACAGAGGGGAGAGAAATTCATAAGTTTTCAAGATTTCCTGCACTGCTTCAAACATATACACTTAATACCAATGAATCCACAGCTATTATTTGATACAAGAAGATGGGTATGGAGAACGGAAAGAAATTTAAATTAATAAAAAAGATGCCACTGAAATCATCTGTTTTAAATTATAATCCCTCTTCCTGACAGTGGATCAATAAAAAAAGATTATGCCCAATTCAAACTGGAAAAATACATTTAGCTCAAAAAAATAAGATCGTCATGGTGATGAAAGAACATGGCAAGTATCCCTAGGAATTATTTGTCTCTCCAGGCAAATAAGGAAATACCTGTTGCTCTGGTCTTTAATGCAATTCTTGCTTAAGGCAGAGCCCTCCCCCGAAAAAATGCTTCTGCCGGGCTGCGAGAGCCACGTGGAAGTTGTCTGCACAGCTGAAAAAAGGACTGTTTGCTGGGCTGGGAGGAGGAGACAGCCCCCTGCCTTCTCCCCCTTTGGCTTTGCGGAGTTCACAGCCAGCACGGACTAACCCTAACCACGTGGAAGTTCTCTGCGCGACCGGCAGCCGCTTTTTACTCCCGAGTAAAATTTTTACTCGGGAGTAAATTTTACTCCCGAGTAAAATTTTTACTCGGGAGTAAGTAAAATTTACTCCTGAGTAAAAATTTTTACAAAACATGATTAATTTACTCACCACCAGTAAGCGCAGCTGCAACCCCAACAAGAAAGACAAAATAAAATGGAGACTCCTCTGCGTCCTCAGCTAAGAAGTCCAGCCAATCAGTGAGCTGGTTGGCCAGCTCACTGATTGGCTGGAGTCCAGCCAATCAAATCAGTGAGCGGCAGGCTGGGCTGGCTTAAATTTGTAGGTAGCATAGAACAGAACGATGAGCCAGCCCAGCAGCTGATGGGCGGGAGCTGCCAGCGCCAAAAAAAGCGTGCCTTTTAAAAAAGCGGGCGGGACGCGGGAAAATGCATCAAAAAGCGGGGGTGTCCCGCCAAAAGCGTTATGTCTGGTCACCTTAAATAAGATATTTTTTTACAATGCTTTGGCAATCCTATATGCACTTTTGGCTGATCCCAGGATTGAAAAAAATAGATGCTTTATGGGTTTCCTTATAGATAAGAGATGAGATATGAGATGGAGAGATATCTGCAGTAACCTTGTAGGTGGTGAACAGTTACTAACTTTGTTTACACTTATAATGCAGGTTGGAATATGTTTAAGGTTGAAAAAAGGTATAAAAGATGCAGGAAAAAATAAAGAAGAAATATAATAAAAAAATAATGAAAAAGAATATATGCATTTATTTATATATAAAAATAAATATAACATCATGAATATTTCTTATTTTCTTTTTCTTTATTTTTTCCTGAATCTTTTATTCCTTTTTCAAGTCTTCTGTCAAGTTTAGTTTGCATTCATTTTTAATTTAAGTAATTAAAAGTAATTAAAATTCTTAATCAAAATATATTCCCTCAAAGGTATGAAATAAAATGTTTTTTCTTCCTATCAACTACCATTTTACTTAATTGGTGTTCTTTTGTAAAATCAACTTTATAAACAAAAATAAATTTAAGTGCTTAATGGGTAGAGAGCTTGGGGAAAGAATAACATTTGAAGGTAGAGGACCAAAATATGTGCTAACACACTGAGCTTGTTGATCAGAAAGGTTGGCATTTTGGCAGTTCAAATCCTAGTGCTGCCTAACCAGGGGTGTGTTCCAGCTAGCACTACTGTCCAATTAAAATTGTTCTGTACAAGTGCAGAACTGAAAAACAAGATGGTGCCAACTGGCGAACCAGTTCACAGGTGTGGCAGGCCTGGGTGACTGCCGGTTCCAGAGACCCAAGCCACCAAACCACTACTGGTTCAACTGAACCAGTTCGAATCGGTAGGAACTCACCACTGAGCGTAACGGAGTGAGCTCCCTTTACTTGTCCCAGCTTCTGCCATCCTAGCAGTTTGAATGCACATGAAAATGCAAGTAGAAAAATAGGTACTACTTTGTTTGGAAGGTAACAGTGTTCCGTGCACCTTTGGCATTTAGTCATGCCAGCCACATGACCACGGAGACGTCTTCAGACAATGCTGGCTCTTTGGCTTTGAAACGGAGATGAGCACCACCCCCTAGATTTGGGAATGACTATCATATATGTGCGAGGGGAACCTTTAACTTTAAATGAAGCTATGTGAGGAAAATTATTTTGGAACTATGGAATTGGTGAAACAGATCACTTCTAGTAGGGATTTGTCTCCTCACTTTCTTTTTGCCCCATTAGGGAAACTCTAGATGCACTATCAATATAATATTTGCATCTATGGAGAGACATCTGTTGCTTTTCAAAGTACGTTAGTTTGTAGCTGAACTGAAAGGATTTACATTATTCTATGACCTGTAGCACTTTGAAATGGAGCAATGTTTATTTACCCCTTGTTCTCGCTATTTGTGATTCATCAAACAGATTCATGAAAAATTCACTACCATGTAACATGACAACAATGGTTTACTTCAATAATTTTTAAAAAGCATTGCATAAATTGAGGACCCAGAACATATATACTAAAAGCTATTGGTTGAAATGCTAGACTAAATTGGGTCTTGTTACAATTGTTTTTCTTTTGTTAGGTAATCCAAGTTTACTGAAGATTATTGCTGAGTATTTTCACGTTTAATATTTACGTATTTTACAATACTTGAATACCACCCACATCTTGAAGAACACAACAAAGCAAAATAAATACAACTGAAGCAATATGAAAATAAAAAGTCACAAACCAATCAAGATTAAAGGCACACCTATGATGGTACTTATAAACAACTTAAGGCAAAGGTTAAGTTGATGGCTTTAAAGGTAACTGCCATCATTCTAAAATAGGGCTGGAAGCCTAATGTCAACCAAGTAATTGACTGCCAATGTCTGGGTTGTTATACAACAGTAAATTTGTCCTGCAAATAATATGACTGTAACATTCTACATTCATTTCAGTTTCCAAGTCATGATGATTAGGGTGAGTATTATCATCACCAAAGCACCCTGGTCCAGGTAGGATTGTACTTGGTTCACCACCTGACTTACATTTGCTACTAAAACATCACCCTTGAATCCAAAAGGACTTGTAAAGCATGAACCACTTCTCTCAGTAGGAGAAGAGCCTATTCCAGAGTAATTATTAGGACCAATATTAGCAGATGCTTACTGAAGAATGACAAATCTGTCTTGGCATTATTTAATGCGAGCTTGTTATCCTCATGTAATCTCTGAAGGCATGAGCCTATAACTGAGGCAAGAGCTCTCAGTTCAGCGGTGGGTTCCTGCCAGTCTAACCTCTTCTACAATGCTGTTTAGAACCGGTTCCAGCTCCCTCCCCCCACCTGTTTGCACATCATCAAGATGAAGAGCGAGAGGAGGAATTCTGGGAGTTGAAGTCCACAAGTCTTAAAGCTGTCAACACCCCTTGGTTTTTTTTTCCTATGGGTTAGGGGTGCAAGGGTCTTGTAACTTGTAACTTGATGGCTTTAAGACTTGCACACTTCAATGCCAGAGTTCTTGAGCCAACATGACTGGAGGAGGAATTCTCAGAGTTGAAGTCCACAAGTCTTAAAGCTGTCAAATTTGAACACCCCTGGGATTTTTTTCTAAAGGGTTAGGGGTGCAAAGGTCTTGTAACTTGACAGCTTTAAGGCTTGCGTGCTTCAAATGCCAGAGTTTCTTAGCCAACATTTTGGTTGCTAAGCAAGATCATTGTTAAGTGAGTTTCACCACATTTTACAAGTTGGCCATGCCCACCTAGTCACATGGCTGGCAAGCCACTCCCACCCAGTCACATGGCTGGCAAGCCATTCCCACTCAGTCACATGGCTGGCAAGCCGCTCCCACAAAGCAGGCCACACCTACAGAAGAAGTTCTAAAAATTTTTGAAACCCACCACTGTCTCAGTTATAGTTTTACTTTGCTACAAGTAAATTGCTCAGGATTTTACTAGTTTCTTGAAATCAGAAGATGAAGATCATTGAGGCTTTCTGATAGTCTCATGGTGCAAAATGAGCAGAATTGTGTTTCTTTCCCTCCTTTGAATTTTAATCTATGCTATTGGTGCCAATGACATTTTTCTATCCCTTGTAGTTTTTGGCAATCTTTGGGAGAAAAGATATGTGTGTGTGTGTGTGTGTGTGTGTGTGTGTGTTTTTCTGCTGATAAATAAATAAAGATAAATAAATAAAAAAACACAAATATAACAAAGGCAACAGTAAAAATATTGGGTTTCTGTCATGATGGACTCTTGTGACGAGCCGATTGACAGAGAATGGAAGCAGTTAGTTTCCTCCCATAATTGGGGCATACCAGGGCTTGTGACTTTATATATTTTATATATATTTATATTTATATATATAATATATATTTATATATTTATATATATATATATATATATATATATATATTATATATATATATATATATATATTATATATATATATATATATATATATATATATAGTGTCACACCCCTGGTATGCCCCAATTATGGGAGGAAGCTAATTGCTTCCATTCTCTGTCCATTGGCTCGTCACAAGAGACCATCCAGACAGAAAGCCCAATATTTTACTGTTGCCTTTGTTACATTTGTGTTGTAGTTGTGCTGATAAATAAATAAAGGGAGAGTAGTATAGATCTATTTCAAGCTATTAGCTCTCATCAGCTAACTATACCCTTACTGGGATTCGAACCTGTGCTGTATTACATCTTAGGCAAACATCTTAACCATTAAGCCACAGGTCCTCCTCCTTATCAGCTGTGTCCAGGGAGGTAGGTATATATTTAGTGTCACAACCCCTGGTATGCCCCAATTATGGGAGGAAGCTAATTGCTTCCATTCTTTGTCCATCGCTCGTCACAAGAGACCATCCAGACAGAAAGCTATATATATATATCACACAAACTAATAAATAATAAAATAATAATAATATGAAGACATTCTTTATGTATGGAGAATACTTTAAAAAGTATTATCCTAAGCAAGCTGAATGTCAAGGCAGCCTCCCTCAGTAACACCCTTTTTCAACCTTTGTTCACCCTTTTTCAACTGTTTGCTAATTAGTAATTAGTGTGGTGCAGAAAATCATACCCAGGCCTGTCTTGAATGAAAATGCCTACAGTATACATACTTACAGCAAGTTGAACAGCAACTAAATCTCGTTTCAAAATGTTCAGATAATTATGATCTTGTAACAGTAGCCTTCTGGTTAATCACTGAATGATCAGGCAGTACCACTGAATGATCAGGCAGTACCAACATTAATGCATTGAGTCTGTTATGTCCTAGCCTCAGAGACATGGTCACGTCTCCGGGTCGCGCCTATTGGTGGAGGCGCGGGATGAGACCAGGAGAGTTACTGAGCAGTGATTGGTTGCTTGCTTATAAATAGCTGTCAAGCGGGAACTGTTCTATGCTTGTTGGTTCTGGAGTTGCTGTTGCATTAGCTGTGTGTAATAAGCCTTGTTATTTGAGTCACTGTCTCGCCTCTGTCATTGCTACCCATCAACTTAACATTTGGCGATAAAGGTGGGATTAGCTAAGGCATAGGAAGAGCTAGGTCACATAAAAATGATTTTTTTTTACACAAGGCTATTCAGCTAATCGCTGAGGCAATCTCCTCAGAACGCGTCCTTTCAGGATGGCTACTTCAAACAACTTCGCACCATTTGCTCCAGGCTCAGAGTCATGGGAGGCTTACATTGAGCGTTTTGAGTGTTTTCATCGAGGCAAACAATCTGACTAACTTGTCTAGTGGAGGGAAGAGAACCCAATTTCTGAATGCTTGTCAGCGTGAAATGTTGGAACAGCCAGGGCTTTGGCCAGGGCGCAACCTGTCCAATGTCTATCATGGGAGACCCTGCTGGCAAGACTGCAAAACCATTACGCCCCTTCTCCATCGCGCATAGCTAGGCTCTATGCATTCCGACAAAGGCTGCAGAAAGAGGGGGAATCCGTAAACCTCAGTACCTCTATATGTTCTGCCAGACATGGCTGGCCCTCAAGACTGCGGTGTTGCACTGTGACTTTCCTAATCTAGATGACTCCCTACTTGAACAATTTGTGTGTGGTGTGACCTATTCGAGGCTTTGGCGCTGATTGTTAGCCCATTCAGAGCTTAGCCTTCAATCAGCGTACATGAGCTCATACCTCTGAGATGTCCAACAGTCCTCTGCCGAGATTGAGAGGTTTCAAGCCACAGCGCCCTCTGCATTACCATCTAATAAGACTGTGCCTATTCATCAGGGAGAGGTTTGTCCGACACCGATGAGGTTGGTGTTAACTGGATCAGGATGGCAGGTGGCGGAGCAGGCAACTCATGGAAGAAATCATCTCAGAGCCCCTGTGCTGGTTGTGGCGGGAACCATGCCCATGCCTGTGTCATTTCAAATCCGCTATTTGTCATAAGTGTGGAAAAGGGGGGCATTTGGCTAGATGTGCCGAGCACTGTTTCCCTCCTTGACACCAAGCAGCTGACCGCTCAAATTATTGCAAGCCAATCTCATGGTCTTACCAGACTGCAGAGGACTGTTTCACGATTTTTTGTGATCAGTGGCAAGATGCTTGGCTGAACAGCCAGACCAACGCAACATCAGGAAATAAGATTTACCGCAGTGTCCACCTCGAGGGCAACCCTGTCACATGGAGGTGGACACTGGCTCTTCAAGGTCTAATGTGTCTGGTCTACCATCAAGCAGTTGGTGCCTTCCCTATCTAAGAAGTGCCTGTCACCTTTGCTGTGTAAAGTTGCAGAACCATAGTGGGGCAGTGGTCCAGGTGGTCTCTCCGAAGTTTAAGGGCAAGGCTTCCATTCATCGTGTCCAGGGCAACCTGCCCAATCTGTTGGACCTGGACTGGTTTGATGTCCCGGGCCTCAGCATCACTGGGGTGCGGTGCATGCAACAACGGGTCTTAAAGATTTTGAAAGCCTGACAAAGGAGTTTGCTGCAGTGTTTGATGGGTCACTAGGTAATTATATGGGGACGCCCATTAGGTTTAATTTGACCCTCAGTTCGCTCTCATCCATCTCAAGTCTAGGAGGGTTCCCTTAGCTCTGCATCCGAAGGTGGATGCTGAGTTGGAGAAGTTAATTGCCAGGGCATTTAGAGCCCGTGGATTATTCAAATGGGAGGACCCCCATTGTAATTATCTTGAATCTATGGCTCCATCAGATTGTGTGGTGATTTTAAATGCACAATAAAGAAGGTCTCCAATTGGACCCCTATCCTGTCCCTGTAGTACAGGACTGCTTCATACGTTGGAGCGGGGCTCGATTTTCAGCAAACTGGACCTTGTTCAGGTGTATCAGCAGCTTCCCTGTGGACGAGGCTGCTGCTGAAGTGCAGACTATCATCACCCACAGGGGAGCTTTAAATGCCGGAGGCTCCAGTTTGGTGTGAGTGCAGCCCTGGGCATATTCCAAAGCCTCATGGAGCAATTGCTCCATGGCATCTTGGGAGTCATCCGTACTTCGGCGATGTGCTCATTTCCGCCAGAGACAGCACTGAGCTCATCACAAGGGTGGGTGCAGTTTTGTCAATGTTCCAGGAGGTGGAGATAAAGCTTAAGCCCTCTAGTGTCAGATCGGGGTACCCAAGGTCGAGGTTCTTGGGGTATCTGATTGATGCCAAGGGCATCCATCCCACCCCTTCTAAGATAGCAGCCATTAGCAAGCTCCTGTACCTACCAATAAGGCCAATTGCAAGTTTTTCTGGGCCTCTTAAATTTCTACTCTGTTTTTTTGCTCCATAAGGCCTCTGTAGCGAAGCCTTACATTGGCTCCTAGATAGTAAGGGCCATTTGGAAGTGGGGTCGCAGGGAAGCAGCTGCTTTTGTGGCTGTGAAAGAGCTTTTGACATCCAATGCTGTCCTTGTGCAGTATAGCAAACACCTTCCCCTGATGCTGACTTGTGACATCTTGCCTTTTGGGCTAGGTGCCGTCCTGAGCCACAAGCTTCCCATGGGTCTGAGGTGCCTCTGGCTTATTTTTCGAGGACTCTATCCACCCTGGAAAAGGAATTACAGTCAATTAGACAAAGAGGCGTTAGCAGCGGTAGCTAGGATTAAATGATTCTACAACTACCTCTAAGAACGCTTCTTTGAGTTGGTAACAGACCATAAGCCTTTATTGGACTTATTGGCAGGCGATAGGCAAACTCCCTCTATTTTATCACCACACATGTCCTGTTGGACCGTATTTCTCACTGCTTACAATTATAAGCTGATCATCAGCCCGGGAAACAGGTAGGGCATGCGGATGCCCTCAGCTGTTGCCCCTGCTGGTGAAGGAGGCTGACCCAGATCCTGACCTATGGTTCTGCTGGTAGAGGACCTCAGGGTCCCCTAAATGGCCACAGATGTTGCCATTCATTTGGCTAGGGATGCTACTCTGGCTCAGGTTCTGGATTGGATGAGGAAGGGTTGGCCACAGGCACAGTTTCCCTCACAATTCCTGCTGTACAAGCACAGGCAGCATGAACTGTCAGTTCAAGGAGGGTGCCTACTGTGGGGCCATAGAGCGGTAGTTCCTCCTCAACTTTGAGAACCTATCCTCCATTGTTTGCACGAGGGGCACCCTGGAATAGTCAGGATGAAGGCCTAAGCCAGAGTTACGTTTGGTGGCCTGGCCTGATCAAGACATGGTGTAGCTAAGTGTCAAGATTGCCAGCAGTCCAGGCCAGCTCCCCCTGCGGCAAACCCCAGGAAGTGGGAGGACCCCCAAGACTCCCTGGGCTAGTATCCATCTGGATATTGCAGGGCCCTTCCATGGACAGATGTTCTTGGTAGTGGTTGATGCATACTCAAAGAGGGTGGAAGTTGTTCTTATGCCATCAACCACTACCGAGGCTCTGATTAGAACATTGTGGAAGTTATTCACAACCCATGGCTGCCCAGACACATTGGTATATGATAATGGGGCCAGATGATGTCTGCACCATTTCAGATGTTCTTGGCAGGACACAGCATCCGTCACACCCTCATGGCCCCTTACTATCCCTCAAGCAATGACATGGCGGAGCGGATGGTGCAATCTGTTAAGGAGTCCCTGACTAGACTAGGCCAGGGGATTGGCAGGCCCGAATAGACAAGTATCTATTAGTACAACATACAGTTCCATATCCGATAACTAACCACAGCCCCTGCAGAACTGTTAATGGGCTGCTGCCTTTGGACCAATCTTGATCGGCTTTACCACAACTACTGCACTGACAGATCTATGGACATGAACAACTGCACCAGGGGGTTTGAAATGGGGGACTTGGTTTTTGTGTGCAACTATGTGAATGAACCAAGGTGGTTACTGGGGCATATACTGCAATTAACTGGCCCCTGCTCTTACAGGGTTGGCCTGAATGATGGCCGCATTTGGCACCGCTACATTGATCAGCTGCGACCATGGATGCCCTTGATGCAGACACCAGCTGATCTCTCCCAAGTTGGTACTATCAACCCCGTTTGTCCCTGACACTTCCACAGAAACGCCGCGTTGCCTGACCAGATGGTCCATCATTCTGGTGCCGAAACTTACCTGGGGAATCAGGGCTGCCTCCGAAGTTGCTGGGCGAAGAGTCAGTGCAGTCTTGGGCAGTTCCCCTGGAGAAGACTCCTCCTCCCCTGTCAGTTCCAGCCGAGCCAAGAAGATCTGGCCGGACACGCCAGATCTTGATTGGCTTACCGCAACTACAGCACTGTAATCCTGCATATCTGCAGGATTACGCATGAGCTGAACTGGTGGAAAGGGGAGTTAAGTGCTAGCCTCATAGATGTGGCCACGTTTCAAGTCACGCCTATTAGTCAAGGCGCATGGCGAGAGCGGGGGAGTTACTGAGGCAGTGATTGGCTGCCATGTGGACAGTTTGCTTATAAATAGCTGTCAGGCAGGAACTTGTTGCTTGTTGGTTCTGGAGTTGTTGTTGCTTTAGCTTTGTGTAATAAAGCCTTGTTTATTTGAGTAACTATCTTGCCTTTGTCATTGCCACCCATCGAACTTAACAGTCAGAGGTTTTAAGGCTATAATCACTTATTCACATGAAAATTCTCCACATGATTTGAAGTGGAATTAATTTGGCAACAGACCATGTCTTTAAAAATCATTTGTTGATGTTTTTATGGCTGAAGTGTAACAAACGGCACATAATTCCCCTTTCCACCAGTTCAGCTCCTGCGTAATCCTGCAGATATACAGGGCGCTTGTGTGTCCGGCCAGATGAATTGAATTGATACTATTGTATCAAAAGTGTTGACTATTGAGAAAAAAAACCTGTAAAGAACTTTGAACTGTAAACACTTTTAACCGTGTTTTCTCCAAAATAAGATAGGGTCTTATTTATTTTGACCCCCAAAATATGGCCTGTGCTTTATTATCAGAGGGCCTTATTGTTTTGGGGTTGCTGGTGGCTGCTCTCTTGCGAGTAGGCTCCTGAAGAGCTGGGCAGAGCCTCAGGGGTGAATGGCTGTGTTGCACTGTCACAGCAGCACTCACGCAACTTCCCTCTCCAGCCGGGCAAAACACCCTCACTGACCTAGCGATATCCTTAAGGCACCAAGCTACACGATCACCTGTCCCCCATGGCTCCTGCAGCTTAGTGTCTTCAGGATACCTCTAAGTCGGTGAGTGGCACTCTGCCCAGCTGGAGTGGGAGGGTTGCCGGGTGGCTGCTCATGAACATTGTCACCTCATGGCTGCTGTGTTGCACTGCTGTGACAGTGCAACACAGCCGTTCACCCCTGAGGCTGTGCCCAGCTCTTCAGGAACCTGCTCTCAAGAGAACAGCCACCAGGCAACTCCTCTCTCCAGCCGGGCACAATGCTACTCACCCACCTAGCGGTATCCCAAAGGTGCCAAGCCATGTGAGCACATTTGCCCACGGCTCCAGCGGCTTGGTGCCTTTGGGATATTGCTAGGTTGGTGAGGGCACTCTGCCTGGCCGGAGGAGGGGTGGCTTATAAGTCCAACGGGCTTATTTTTCAGGGGAGAGCTTATATTTTTGCCCACCCCAAAAATATGACATTGCCTTATTTTCACAACATGTCATATTTTTGGGAAAGCATGGTGTTAGGAATGAAGTCTAACAGTTGGGTTAGCAATATATAAGCCATGATAGTAGTATTGTATCTTTAAGTACTACTGTAAATGTGATTGGTTGCTGTTACCTCAAGCGGCCATAAGGTGGACCCCAAAATGACTGTTAGCTCTCTGTTTGTTAGATGTTGATTGGTGGATTACTGCTTGTAGATGTGTCGTGTATTGCTCAGCGTGAATTACTGTGAGTTTTGCTACTGTTAGCGACTTTGTGTGCTGAAACTGATTATATGATACTGGATTGTGTTTGATGGATCACCCCTTAACTGAGAACATTGATGACCGACTGTATTAACCGTGTATGAATTGGATTCTGCATACCTCTATTTCCACAGAAGTAAAATACTATCTGTTTACAATTCAGTGTCTCTGTATGCTGGTTTATACATTCTTCTACACCACTCTCACTATGCTTCACACACTCATTCTCCTAATTGGGAGCTTATATATATATAATATGTTTTTTATTTGTGCTGATAAATAATAAAGGGAGACTAGTATAGATCTATTTCAGCTATTAGCTCTCATCAGCTACCATACCCTTACTGGGATTTGAACCTGGGCTATATTGCACACTAGGCATACTAGGCTGAGATCTTAGCCATTAGGCCACAGGCTCTTATCCGTTTTATCAGCGAAGCCAGGGTGAAAGGTATCTATTAGATTTTTTACAACCCCTGGTAAGCCCCAATTATGGGAGGAAGCTAACTGCTTCCATCATCTGTCCTTCGGCTTCGTCCCAAGAGTCCATCACGACAGAAACCCAGTATTTTACTGTTGCCTTTGTTATATTTGTGTTTTTTATTTGTGCTGATAAATAAATAAAGGGAGACTAGTATAGATCTATTTCAAGCTATTTAGCTCTCATCAGCTAGCCATAACCCTTACTGGGATTGAACCTGGGCTATATTGCACACTAGGCATACTAGGCTGAGATCTTAGCCATTAGGCCACAGATCTTAGCCATTAGGCCATATATATATATGTTGTATTTGTGCTGATAAATAAATAAAGGGATATAGTTTGACTTCCTGGGAGGAGCCTGCTGGTGGTGGCAGCAAAAAAATCAGCTGCCTCGAATTCCTGGCTACGTACCTGTTTAGAGGATCTTCCATCTGACGTCTTATCAGGTTTTCTTATCCTTCAGGCAAGAGGAAAGAAGAAATTGTTTTGCTGCAAATGCTCTTCGATTTTTGCAGCTTTTGTGCTTGCAGGGAAAGGGGGGCTAGCCCAGGCAGAACGGCTGTCCATGCTGGGAATTTCAAACTGCCTTGTGCAGGACAAAGTAGGTCTCCCCCACTCAGTTCAAAGTTTTGTTTGATTTAATCTTATCACGAGCTGAATCCGTTTCCGTGGACAATAATTGTTTATCAACATTTAGCTTCTTCTCTTTTTCTCCTCCGAAAAATTATTTACTTAGAGGCTTTTAAAATGGCGCCGAGCAGGCTGGTTTCTCCGGTAATAATGAACACTTTTTGTTAATTCTCACAAGAATTCAAAAAAAAGAGATTGCTTATCATATGTTTTGGTTTCACAATAGGCCAGCAGAAGCTTTTTAATTAGTTTCATTTCTACAAGAATTTTACTCCTTCATTAACTTTGCTTATCTTGGAAGTTAAATGGTGATGAATCTGCTGAACGGTCTTGTTACAATGTTTACTCACTGAAAGTTTGCCAAGCCTTAAACTTCAAAATAAAAGGGGGAAACTCAGCCTCTTTACTTAAAGCTGCATATTCAGGCAATAGAGTTTTATTAACTGCAGCAGATAAATTTTGAAATGGCTTCAAAACCAATATTAACTTGAAGCGTAAATTTTTTTCTTATTACTATTCAAAATACCAGCTTTCAATTTTGTAAAAGGCTTTCTTATCCAGCTGCGTTACAAGATGGCGATTTTATAGCTTCTGGCGTTTGATATATGACACACTCAATCAGCTCTATTCCTCTGAAGACTTCTCCTATTAACTGTTAAAAGTCTATAAATAGTATCCCATTTAAAACCGAGGGAGCAGAGACTTTGTTTGTTTGCTTGTTTGTTTGTGCGTTTTTATAATGGCTCCCAAATCGAAGCAGTCTAAGCGTTTCCTTAATAATACATCTCAAGAAATTGTTACAAAATCGCTGCCCTTGCCTCCCACGCCCTCTACTGGAGATCTCTTAACGCAAGAATTTCTCTTTGAAACCCTTAAGAGTTCAGACAGGAATTAAACAACTTTTATCGGACTTATATGATAAACTGACGCCAAGATTGCTCAAACAAGGGAAGATATGATGGAGTTATGACTGTTATGACAGACTATGTTTCAGAAATGGAGGACAAATGGAACTTTTGGAAAAAGCTAATTCTAATTTGACATCTAAAATTCAAACGTTACAACAGAAGTTGAAAATGCTCAAAACAACTTGTTATGATAAATTACAATAAGACTGCGTTTGCAATAAGAGTCAGAGGATTGCGTGAAAAGGACAGGAGAATTTGAAACAGACCTTTTTTGAGGCTTTCAGACGTTCGGTGGGAAGTCCGGGATTTAACTTTGATTGGCAGATTCAAAAAATTTATCGCCAGAACTCATGTGTAGCAAAACAACGACAGCTTCCGAGGGACATAATTATATATTTCACCACAAGAGAATCCAGAAATGCGATAATACAGAAGTTCTACAATAACAGGCTGCAATCGATGGACAGGACTTGATTGTTTTTTAAAGAAATACCATCTCAAATATTAAGAGCAAGGAAAGACTACACTTTCTTAACTGAAAAACTCAGAGATTCTCAGATACAATATAAATGGGAAGTGCCATCTGGTATCACAGTCACATTTGAGAACCAAAAATATCATCTCAATTCTGTTTGCGAAGCCCGAGATTTTTACTACAAAACTCTGAAGGCGGGACTTCCTGATTCACCCGGACTTGGAGAAAGACAAGGAGAAGGAGAAGATAAGCAGCGGGACACGTGGCTACAAGGCGGAGGGTGTTGCTTTCCCCTTCCGGAAGGGCAGAAGAGTAAAGAATAAAGATCCAGCTAGCCTTTAAAATACTTCTTTAAATTTTAATCTGAATAAAATTTCAGGACTCCTGTCTGTATAAAATGACAAAGCTGTATACCGATGAAGAGATATTGAGACTGAAAGAAGCGGTGCTGAATTTGGATATATATGTATGGGACTTATATAAGACTTGTTGAATCTTAATTTAAACTGCGCATGAATCTATTCTTGGGGCGAGGAGAGCGGAGATCGTAGTTTTCTTGGATGTGGTTGGGATGAATGGAGTCGGGTGGCGTGGGGTAGATGGAAGGGTAGTGAAAGTTCAATTAGATTACCTTGATCCAGAATGTAAGCTGATTTTTGTATAAATTGTTATTTGAATACAAGGGTTAAGAAAGATTATCTGGAGAGTCTACACGGAGGGTGGAGTAAATATGAGAGGAGCAATGGATGAGGATAAAATATATATGCGGCATGGGTAAAGGCAGGATGGGAGGTATAAAATTTATATGCGGAAGCAGGTAAAGACATTGTTTAAGATTTTAAAAATAATGAGAAGCTGAGTTTAATGTTAGAGAGTTTATTGACTTCTCTTTCTTTGGGGGGGGGTTCCCCCTTTTTTCTTTTATATTCTTTTCTTTTTGTTCTTTATTTTTTTTATTTTTATTATTTTGTAACTTCTAATCTATTTGGTTTCAATATACTCCAGACTTTGCTTGATAAAGAACGATGCCGGGAATGGGATCTGGGAAGTCGGAAGGGGGTCAGGGAGGGGGTTCAGGGGGTGGGTGGGGGGGAGGGTGGAAATATAGACTCAATTTTCAGAACAATGAATGCACTTGGATACTGTTGCTTTTTTTTTTCTTTTTTTTTCTTTTCTTCTTTCTTTCCTTTTATTTTTCTTTTGTTTTAGTACAAAACAAATAGACCAATGAATACTAGAAATACACCGAAGCGAGGTGTAGAGGGAAAAAGAGGGGGAATTAAGAGGGAGTGAGAAGGGAATGTAAGGAGGGTGAGATGTGGGAAGGGGAGAAAGGAATGGCTGAGGGGGAGGGGAAGTAGAAGAGGGGATTGTTGGAAGGGAGAAATGAAAGTTGGAGGGGTAGAAGGAAGGGTGTATGTAGGATAGAAGTGTTATGAGTTTGTTTATTGCTTCTTTTTTTAACTGCACAGTATTTAAGTGATTGTATAAAGGAAAATGAAAATGTAATAAAAGATTAATCTTGAAGGAAAAAATAAATAATAAATAAATAAAGGGATCTATTATACTATATTATATATATAGTATATAAACTATACTAGTCTCCCTGTATTTATCAGCACAAATAAAACACACACACACACACACACACACACACATGTTGTATTTGTGCTGATAAATAACACTATATATATATATATGTGTGTGTGTGTGTGTGTGTTGTATTTGTGCCGATAAATAAATAAAGGGAGACTAGAATAGATCTATTCAAGCTATTTAGCTTTCATCAGCTAGCCATACCTTACTGGGAATCGAACCTGTGCTGTATTGCATCTTAGGCAGAAGTGTGTTACCCACTCAGCCACAGAGCTCAACTCCGTATCAGCAAGCCAGGGTGAAAGGTATCTATTAGATTTACAACCCCGTATGCCAAATATGGGAGGGAGATCACTACTTCCATTCTCTGTCCTTCGGCTCGTCACAAGAAACCATCCAGAAAGAAACCCAATATTTTACTGTTGCCTATTTGTTATATTGTGCTGATAAATAAGATGGAAGATGGAAATAGCTTGAAATAGATCTCTACTAGTCTCCCGTTATTATTTATCAGCACAAATACAACATATATATATATATATATATATATATTTCTGTCTGGATGGTATATTTCTGGTTTCTGTCTGGATGGTCTCTTGTGACGAGCCTAATGACAGAGAGTGGAAGTGTGACCTTCCTCCCATACTTGGGCATACCAGGGGTTGTGACTTTAAGTATATACCTCCCACCCTGGCTGGCTGATAAAGGAGTCGTTCTCTGTAGCTCAAATGGTTAACTCCCTGCCTGGGAGGCAATAGAGCACAGGTTCGATTCCCAAACTTGGGTATGGCTAGCTGATGAGAGCTAAATAGCTTGAAATAGATCATAACTAGTCTCCCTTATTTATTTATCAGCATAAAATATAACTATATATATATATATATATATAGTATATTTATAACTATATATATATATATATTAAAATATATACTATATATATATTTTATATATATATATATATATATATATATATAATATATATATATATATATATATATAGATATTATTATATATATATATATATATATTAATATATATATATAATATATATATATAATCTAATATATATATATAATTAATATATATATATATATAATATATATATATATATATAATATATTAGATATAATATATATTATTATATATTATATATATATATATTTATATATATATATATATATTATAGTTATATATATATATATATAGTTATATTCATAAATATAACATATATATATATATATATATAATATATATATATATTATGTTATATTTATGCTGATAAATAAATAAATGGAGACTAGTATAGATCTATTTCAAGCTATTTAGCTCTCATCAGCTAGCCACACCCTTGTTGGGAATCGAACCTGTGCTCTATTGCCTCTTAGGCAGATGTGTTAACCATTGAGCTGCAGAGCTCGACTCCTTATCAGCATTGGCATTGACAAAATCACCATCAGTCAATTGCAAAAGGTAACTTTACTTGGAATTGCTGAAATCATATGATGATATACCTTTAACACCACCAAACAACATCTGCCTATCCCAGGTCCTGGGGAAAGATTTGATGCGGATAAAAATTTCAAATCCAACCTAAACATTTGGCTGGCTGTGCAACAACTCATCATAATAAAAATAACCAGGTCTACAAATAATCACAAGTCTGCCCAAAGACACCCTGTAGGAGAGTAGAAGGGGCATAATTTGATCAAATTAATTAATTAGATCAAATTAATTGATTAGATCAAATTAATTAGATAAAATTCTACATCCAAAGAAACCTCTTACTGAAACAGCTGAAAATGGTGTCTTTCTTCTATCCATTGAAGTTGGAAATACATGAAAAACTGCATCCTACCTACAGTATTTCTTAAGCGAGAGAGAGAAATCCCTCATCTGCTGTTTCCTCAAAAGTGGGAGGAGGGGAGGGTTTTTTTTTAAAGCAGGCAGACCTACCAAATATGTGAGAAACTCTGTTTTATTTTTATCATCCTCTCATCCACCAGAACTTAGATCTCCACCCCACAAAAGAGTAGTTCATAAATCCAATGATTTTCCTGTTGCTAGTAGGAATATATGTAATCAATCAATAAGTGAAAAGTATGAATTCCAATAGATGACGTTTATCTATTAGGAATAGTATGCACATAAATATGTTCAAATTTATTGATCCCAAATAGAACTTACATTTTATATCAGAACAAATTAAATGGAAAAAACTGACAGTTGGCCAGGATCAAGATGGGATTCTTCCTTTTTTATTTTTCTTCCTCCTTTTTTTAACATTCAACAATCCGGTCAATAAAGGATGATAGAGCTTTGTTTCAGAAAGGAATATTCTAGCCACATCACATCTGAAGTTTTCATTAACATAATTAGAAATTGTCTGATTTTCACTCATAGCGTTAGCGGAAATTTTGAAATATCCGAGAAAAATGCTGTGAATGATAAGAACTGCAGAGTAAGGTCTACATTATTAAGAAAGCAAATGATTTTGGTTGCTGTTAATGATGTGTTGGTTCTGCCCAAGGTCCACCTTTGAGTGGGCAACCTTGTTAATGGCCAATCAATCTTGTTAATGTTACACTTATATTCCCTCTGTGTTTTTTATCCTAATTAAAGACTATATGATGGCATTACTTATGAAGTCTGTACAGCCTTATGTCATTTCTCTTTAATAAATCCAAACTCATAATCAACCCAGCTGATTATGTTTATGGTGCCTGAAGCAGAGAAGAGAAATTCTGCTGATTTTAATTTACTTTTTATGATTTCTAGGAAGAGACATTTCTTCTCACTATCCTAATTCACTGGCACTGTTGTCTATCTTTCAATTCTGTTGTTACTCTGATATGGCTATAGGGTGAGAGACAATAGAACTGCATCCAGATATATGGAAAGCATTTGCCTCTTTCCCTTTTCAATCCTATCTATCTGTTTTCTAAAAGGAAGATAAGCAAAGGAAGAATAAGCATCCACACTTTAAAGAAATATGGACTCCATTGCTAATATTCACTTTTAGTTTACTTTTCTATCATTTCTATCATCAATTTAGCCATAACCATTTTTTAAAATATGAATAGTAAGGAAGTGAAGGAACTGGAGAAAATCACAACATACAAAGAGGTGAAAACAAGATTTCTGGAGTGCAATGTCAAAATATCTGGAGCATGTTGAACACCATCGGAGCTCACAAAATCACTGTCAGTTAATTGTAAAAGGTAGCTTTATTTAGAAAAGCTAAGATCGGACAATAGCACCTTTAATGCCACTTGAACCCAAATGGTAAATCATGAACTGTGGGTGGTCCAGAGAGAAAAGGGGTTTACTTATGTGGATGTTTGTGGGAAAATCCTGGAACTGACTTTGCTTCTGCTCCTTTTTACAGATTTTAACTACTTACCATATATAGCAATGTATCTTGCAAATAGCTCATGTGTTTTATTGCATATTTCTATTATTACCATTGACCAAGTTGATAGTCCTAATTGTGGTTGCTAAATGAGGATTACCCATATCACAAAGTCTCACAATATTTCAAAACTGTTGAAACCAAAACTATAGTTCTGAATCTAATAGTCTCTTTCCTCTCGTCTCCTATCTTGGGATTCTATTTAAAATGGAATAGGAACTCCAGCTTTATGATGAGGATTTTTCATGTTTGGGTTTCCCAAAATGTGCTTTTTAATATGTGGAGTTAACTCATACCTTCAACTCTTTAAAGCAGTTACATCTTTTTAAAGCAGAGGTCAGTCACATGTTTCCTGGGGGAAAAAAAGCTATCTTACCAAGTTGCAGATAATTCTTCAACCACATTTTTCTCTCCAATATTTTTCACCCCTAAACTACTATGCAGCCCTATTGGAATCTTGTCTGGAGCTAGAAATATGATTGTTAATTTTAATCATTTATGATAAACATATTAAAACATATTCTAATATTTTATATTAAAATGTTTAGGCAAACAGATAATTGAATTAATTTTGAATATTTGTTTTTTAAAAATCAGTTGTGCATGATTTTGCGTGAATTTACATTGGTAATATGGCATAACTGAAAGGGCAACAGGACAATAGGACAAGAATTATACCATAATATTATGTTTGAACATAGAAATCAATATAAGTTACTCTGTCATTGAAACTATCACTAGAGAAGAAGGAAACAATCCTTTTAATGCTAGCTATATGAAACAAATGACAGTGTGATTTACAAGGGTTTTTTTTAAGTCAAACTGGAAATTAACTGCAGAAATGTTCATATAATAAAATGCTTCAGTATTGAAAGGTGTTTGTGTAATTTTTAAATTTCCATAAAATATTTTTACTTTTCCAAGGTATATTCACACTAAACAGTATGATTTGCATATTGCCAATTATTGCAAAATTGGGAAAAGTGCAATCAGTGATTATATTAAAACTCCACTATGCCTGTGAATTTGATATTGTCCTGTGGCTTCATTAAGGAGAAGGTAGCATTAAAAAGATGTTATGGTTTCCATCTGGCCTCACATATAGTCATAATAGTCTTTTTAATGAAGGAAATAAAAGGAAAACCAGATCCTGCCTACAACCTACTTTATCCACTAATATGAAAATGTTCATTAAACAAAGGATCCAAGTACAAGTGTTGCCGACCTCTAGCAAATTGATGCCAAAATGAAAAGCACATGTACTGCTCAGAACTTCATGTTGCTATTAACATGTCATGTTAATGGAACCACAGAAAATTATTTTTGCTGTTAAAAATTCCAGAATACAAGGTTCATTACTTATATCTTGTCAGCAAATTAAGTTCAGTACTGAATTCTGACTTATATTTAGAGTACAAACTGAAGAACTGATGAAATTGTAATTTTACAATTTGTATTCACATTGGATAAAATTCTGGGAACAAGTCAAGCATGTGTTTACTTACTGAACCTACGAAACTTTTGTGATTCTCTGAATTACAGCTTAAAAGCCATAGTTGATCATGAGTGTATATAGCAACTCATCAGTCATTTAAAAGTTTAGAAGTAACCAGAATGAAATAGTACTATCCATATTTCACATGTTCTAATTAAGAGGCCTTAGAGAGTATGTGGATGATCACACATGATCAAGTCCACAGCTGAAATCCTAAACCTTTGTTACCTCAAACCTTAGATTTGTAATCCGAGCTTTTCAACTTTTTGTTACTACAAAATTGTAATACTATTACAAAAAAAGTTCCCAAACACCAGATTAGAATTTAGTTATCCTCAAACATTGTACATTCTCATCTAGAACTCCGCCTTGAGTTCAAGATCCAGTCTTGTCAATGTGTTAATTTTTATGTACAATATGTTATTAGAGAGGGACCATTCAGCATAGCCACAGCCCATTGATGTGTTGTACTTCTGAATTACTACAATACATATCTAAGTATCTATAGCTCAGACTCCTTTCTCTAGAAATTGCCACACTTTATTTCTGACATGTACATCTTCAGGTCTTATGTATACTAATTCAGTAGCAAGTCTCATTGGGTTGATTAGGAAATGCTCTTTAAAAACCTTAGAATTACATCAGTAGAAAAGGACAACTTATCCATTGCATAATGAGAGCAAATGAACAAATATGATATTGATGTTTGCATTACTTTGGTCTTTTAATATGATGGACAAATATGAATCAAAAATGAAGCTGTCAGTTCTGATCACTAACATGAAAAACAGCCACTGAACACAGTGAGATTTATTTCTGTGTAAATATGCTATGAGTGGCACTGAAAACAATGGAAAAATCAATACCTTCTAATTTAGCTCTTATTCAGTTTTAATCAAACCTAATAGGTAAGGTGACCAGATTTTCAGATTGGTAAAGAGGGACACCATTGATGGGGGGGGGGGGGGGCGCTTGATTAAAATTTTATATTTTGTCAAAAGGTCACACAAGGCGATTATATGACCCCAGGACACTGAAAGCATCATAAATATGAATCTGTTGCCAAACATCACAATTTTGATCACGTGACCATGAGGATGCTTCAACGGTCGCTAAGTGTAAAAAATGATCACTAAGTGTGAAAAATGGTCATCAGTCACTTTGTTCAATGCCGTTGTAACTTTGGTCACTAAATGAACTGTTTGAAAGCTAAAGCTAGCTTGCATTATGCTACCTTACATTTTCAAGAGAGAGAAGCTAAACTCCTTATTAGAATTGAAATAGAAATGAGTAGAGTAGAGTAGAATAGTTTATTAGCCAAGTGTGATTGGACACACAAGGAATTTGTCTTCGGTGTACATAAAAAAAAATACAATACATTCATCAAGAATCATAAGCTACAACATTAAGTGATAGTCTCTCTCTCCCTCCCTCCCTCCCTCCCTCTCTCTCTCTCTCTCAAACACACACACACACACACACACAGAAACACACACACCACTCCTCCTCTGGATTCAATGGGGTTTAGGAAATCCCCCCTCCTCCCACACTCCCTCTCTCTCTCTCTCTCCCCTTCTCTGGATTCAATGGGACTTTTAGAAAATCCCCACTCCTGTGCACACACTCCCTCTTTCTCTCTCTCTCTCTCTCTCTCTCTCTCTCTCTCACTCCTCCTCTGCATTCAATGGGACTTTTATAAAATCCCCACTCCTATGCACACACTCCCCCCCCCTCTCTCTCCTTCTCTGGATTCAATGGGACTTTTAGAAAATCCCACCTCCTGTGCACACACTCCTTCTTTCTCTCTCTCTCTCTCCCCTCCTCTGGATTCAATGGGACTTTTAGAAAATCCCACCTCCTGTGCACACACTCCCTCTCTCTCTCTCCCTCCCTCCCACCCTCTCCCACTCCCTCTCCCTCTCTCTTTCCTTAAATTCTGAAGCCTGAAGAGGGAAGAGGCTGAATATAGTAAAGATCCTCAAGTATAAATTCTTCTGTTTTTGATTTGCATTAGTACTACAGCACGTTTCTACTAAGCTCCTGTAAATCTATGCTTTTGATACACATAGTACTGCATAGCATTCACTAAAGGATTCCATGTGTTATCATTTTTCCTAGCTGGGTCTTTGGTGCAATAATAAAAAATTTGCAAGCATGTAGGTATGACATATGGCGAGCTCATGTAACTTGAGGCTGCCACTTGTTCCTCTGAAGCCACAGCCATTTATTCCTCTGAAATCTCTTCTCTTCAAATCAAAGTCCTTTAAACATTATGCCAAGCAAATTGGAGTTCTACAATTCAGATCCTGTTTCAACCATGATAATTGGCAACTTTTTTTTTTTACTACAACATGCCCTGCGTATTTCATTATCTGGAACGTCATTGGAGGGATCAGGATGGGTCTTCAGCATTTTAAAAACAGGGATGCTGGAGCTAAAAACCTCAGTGTAAAATACTTAGAGCAAGAAAGAGTTGGAGAGATCCGTGCTCTTTGCGAGCTTGGAAAGCGGGGGATTATGCCATCTTGGCCAGCCGATAATCCTGAGTGGGGCAGCGATTCTCCTACGTGCTTCAGACACGTTGGAGAGAAGTGGGGTTCACCTCTCGCTTTCTCCCCGCAACTTTAAAGGAGCGCGCATGCACACGCCGTGGGGAAAACACCTCCAAGCAGCCCCACAGAAACAACCGTGGGAGAGAAAAAGACATTTTCTTCTCTTTTTTCCTTTCTTTCCTTTTCCTTTCTTTTCTTTCCTTTCTCCCGCAGACACACGACCCAAATTTTTGCCGATTCCTAACCACCATTGGGGGGAGTGGAGAAAGTGGTAAAGGCAATATTCTATCCTATCTGGAATAACACGGGGGATTCTCAGTCATCCTGGAGCTCCCTGGACATTGCAGCAGCCCCAAGTGCGGGGGATCTCGGCGTTTTTCACATCGGGGTGTGCTGCAAGAAGAGGGAGTGAGCTTAACATCTCAGTTTTGCTGCCCAGCGTTGGCAGAGGGGTGGCTCCCCCTCTGCTCGGAGCACCTGAGTTGGGCACCGCGTTACCCCTGCCCTGCCTACTCAGACCAGCTGACCCTCCCTGGACATCGCAGCAGCCCCAAGTGTGTGGGATCTCGGCATTTTTCGCATCGGGGCGTGCTGCAAGAAGAGGGAGTGAGCTTAACATCTCAGCTTTGCTGCCCAGCACTGGCAGAGGGGCAGCTCCCCCCCTGCTCGGAGCACCTGAGCTGGGCACTGCGTTACCCCTGCCCTGCCCCCTCCTCCTCCGCCGTGCTTTTGAGGAGCCATTGGGCCTTTTTTCCTGCTCCCACCCCTCCACCGCCTTCCTACTGGCTCCCGTGGCCTCAAGGTTCCTCAAAAGCATGGCGGGAGCTTTGGCGGCTTCACCTCAGCCGCAGCACCGGGCAGCAAATCCGGGTGCTGTTAGAGGAGGAGGAGGCAGCAGCAGTTGGTCCGGTGGTGGCGGGGGTTTACCGTCAGTCCAGTCGCCCCGTGCTCATCAAAACAAATCACTGCGACTGCGCGGGATTTGAAAAGTACTGCGTGGTGTTGCGAGCGGCAGCGGATGGGCGGGGCGAGCGATCAAAGAAGGCACCAAAATTAAAGCGGGATCTTTTGACAATGGCCCGGGACGCAGGAAAAATTATGAAGAAGCATGCCTGTCCCGTCAAATGCGGACGTCAGGTCACCCTACTAATAGGTGCTACTAAGCTTAGTTGGATGGAAGTCAATAAATATTGTAGCCAATAATAGCAATTTTATTTAACTTTAAACAAAATTTAGCTGACAAACATATATCATACCAACAGAAAAAAACCTCTTTATCCTAATAGTCATTTTTATTGATTAGAAAGATGAGTTAAATGTATTGAAGGAATTATTGGGTTTTGGGGTGAAAGAGAATGTAAAAATATTTATACAGAGAGTAGAATAAAATAGAAAGAAAGTATTAGCCAAAAAAGCGAATACAATGCTTGGCTCTATAAACAGAGGCATAGGATCAAAATCACACAAAGTACTGCTTTATCAATCCTTAAGGGATGTGCAGGTTCAGTGGCTAAGATGCTGAGCTTATCGATCAGAAATGTCGGCAGTTCGACGATTTGAATCCCTAGGGCTGCGTAACAAAGTAAGCTCCTGTTACTTGTCTCAGCTACTGCCAACTTAACAGTTCAAAAGCATGTAAAAATGCAAGTAGAAAAATATTGACAACCTTTAGTGGGAAGGTAACAGCGTTCCCTGCACCTTCGACCTTTGGTCATGCTGGCCACATGACCATGGAAACATCTTCAGACAGCACTGGCTCTTTGGCTTTGAAACCGCAATGAGCATCACCCCCTAGAGTTGGGAACAACTAGCACATATGTGCAAGGGGAATCTTTACCTTTGCATTTATAAATCCTTAGTAAGACCAGACTTGGAATACTGCATCCAGTTTTGGTCACCACATTACAAAAAAGATATTGAGACTTTGAAAAAAAAAAGTGCAAAGAAGCAACTAAGATGATCAAGGTCCTAGAGACAAAAATGTATGAAGAACAGTTGCAGGAATAGGGAATGGCCGTTTAGATAAAAGAAGGACTAGGAGTGACATGATAGCAATATTCCAGTATTTGATGGGGTGCCACAAAGAAGATGGGGTGAACTTATTTTGCAAAGCACCAGAAGGCAAGAGAAAAAATGCTAGTTATCCCAATTTTGGTAAACCAAATAATATAGGCCTAATGGAGACCTGAGTTTCAAAAATACATAAACATTATTTTCTCTCAATGCTTTTTTAAAAATTGCAGTTACTTTTAATAACAAATAAATGTGAAACTTATATGTATGAAAAAAGTGGGGAGGGAAACTTCAAAGTCCCCAGAAGAATTGCCATCTTCCTAATTAAAACTTCTCAAAGCAGTTATTTTTCTACCTAGAAATTTTTCATGATGCTTTTCTCTGTTATTAAACTATTAATGACCAGACTGTTTTCTAAATAAATTCATAAGACATTGAAAAGCTTGAAGCGCTTGACCATAATGAAGGGCAATTATCTCCTATCAAAAATGGTTTTTATTGAGGGTTTTTTTCTCTTGATTTTTTCCTCTTGCTCATATATATGGAAAAAAAACAAATATAAGACATAAATCAGAAAAAAAATCAACAAAGATTGCTTGTTTAGCAGAATAAATTTAATCTTATCAGTATATTTGGAGAGATATAGCCTAAACTTATGGCAAGTGGCAGAAAGACAAAATAATAGTATCCTGGTCTGTTATTTTATATCTTAATTAAAAAGCATGTGACAATCTCAATTGAACATTGCAATAATGAACATAGAGTCAATGAAGTAGGAAGTAGTAGAAATCCCGTTGATATATTTCTCATAGCAAAGATTGTTTGTAATATAAGAGGATTGTGTGGTAAAGAACATTGATGAATGACTTCCGGGGGCGGAGTGTCGCCGAAGGGGGCTCAACGGAGCTCCTCTCAGAGATCTGGTCTGTATATCTAAATAAGATCAAAGATATCACCCCTTTTTGGCAAGAAAGGGGCAGGGAGAAGCTCAGTGGCTAGGGTCTATTCGTAGTTCACAGCCTTCTTCTTTTTTTTGGCTGTGGACGGAGATTAGATCCAGCGTTAGCTGAGCTCTTATCTCCAGCCAGTTCTTCTCAGCTGCCTTTTTTGCAGCCCTAGACAGGAGACTCCCCCCTCAGGACAAAGCAAAGTTGTTTGAAGTTATGATTAATACGAGCGGGTCCCACCCCTGAGAGGTTTTACTTTTATTACTATCTTAAACACCAGCCTCGTTTGTCCTAGAGGCTTCTTTGTTTAAACGCATTACAAAATGGCGATTTTTCTCCGTTGGTGACTGATAGGGGATGTACTTAGCCGGCTCTACCTTCCTGGAGACTATTCCTCATTAACTACCCAAAATCTACAAACAAAATTTTTTTTTTGGAAATTGAGGGGAGCGAGAGCGCTGTTTATTTGTTTATCTCTTTACTTATGATGGCTCCCAGGTCAAAGCCGAAGCGTTTTTCTACGAATGTGCTTAAAGAATCTGCTACAAAATCGCTGCCCTTGTCTCCTACTGGAGATTTCTTAACACAGGAATTTTTTTTTCAAATGCTTAATGACTTTAAACAGGAAATTAAAGAATTTGTATTGGAGTTATATGATAACTTAGACTAAGATTGCCCAAATGAAGGCGAATACGTTTGTAGCCGTGTCTGCTCTGACAGATTACACCGCTGAAATGGAGAATAAATTGGAAAGTTTGGAGGAGGCTAATTCTAATTTGACTACTAACATGCAAACATTACAACAAAAAATTAGAGATACTCAAGAACAGCTCGTTATGATAAATTTTAACAGGAAGGCATTTGCAATAAGAGTCAGAGGATTGCGTGAAAAGGAGCGAGAGAATTTGAAACAGACTTTTGTTGAGGCCTTTAGCCATGCGGTGGGAAGCCCGGGATTTAATTTTGATTGGCAGATTCGGAAAATCTATGCCAGAATTCGTTGGTAGCAGAACAGCGACAGCTCCCGAGGGACATAATCATATATTTCTCCACAAAAGAATCCAGAAATGCGATCATACAAAAGTTTTACAATAATAGGTTGCGAGTTGATGGGCAGGATTTGATTGTCTTCAAAGAAATACCATCCCAGATGTTAAAAGCAAGAAGAGACTATACTTTCCTAACTGAAGAGCTTAGAAACACCAGATTCAGTATAAATGGGAAGCACCAGCTGGCATCACGGTCACATTTGAGAATCAAAGATTTCGTCTCAATTCTGTTTCGGAAGCTCAAGATTTCTACTATAAGACTTTGAAGGTGGGACTTCCTGACTCACTCGGAAAGAGGAAAGACAACGAAGGGGAAGGCAAGCAGCAGACCACATGGTTGCAAGACGGAGGGTGTAGCTCTCCCCCTCCTGGAGAAGCAGAAGCGGAGATCGAGGATTTAGCTATGTCTTCAAAATATTTGTTTGGTTTAAGATACGGTAATCCTGTTTAGACCCAACAATTTGCAAGATATTCAGTCTCTAGACTACGATGTTTTCCTTTAGACATTTCAAAATATTTGTCAAAGTTGTGGATTGAATGGGGGTTTGCGATCTCTCTCCGGTAGAAAAAGCGGAATTGGATACTGGTGGTGTGATATTGGGACTGAATTACGTGGAGCGGATGTTGAACACATTTCACGGGACTTATATGTTTGAACTTTAACTTAAATTGTCCAGGACTTTAAAGTGAAGAGAGTGGAGATGGTAATTTTACTGAATTTTGGTTTGGGAGGAAGGGAGCCGGGTAACGCGGGGTAGGTGGAGGGGTAGCGAAAGCCTGATCAGATTACTTCGAGTTAAAAGGCAAACTGACTCTTGTGTAAATTATTATTCGAAAATAAGGTTAAGAAAGATTAGTTGGAGTGACTACAGGAAGTAGTGGTAAATATCAGAGAAGCAAGGGATGAGGGTAAAATTCATGCGGAATGATCTACGTTGTTTAAACTCTATTAGAAGGGAAAGCTTGGTGAGATTATTTCGAGACAGAATGTAAACTGATTCTTGGGTAAATTATTATTTGAATAGGTGGAATGATCCACGCTGTTTAAATCCTACTAGAAGGGAAAGTTTGGTGAGATTATTTTGAGCTAGATCGCAAACTGATGTCTGCATAAATTTGCATAAATTTTTATTTGAATATAAGGTTAAGGAAGATGAACTGGGGAGTCTACAGGAAGTTGGGGTAAATAACAAAGAAGCAAGAGACGAGAATAAATATATATAGAATGATTTATACTGCTTAAACATTAAAAGATGGGGGGCTGAGCTTAATACAAAGAGTTTTTTTTTCTTTTTTCTTTTTTTTTCTTTTCCTTTTTATAATTTGTAATTTTTTTGTATCAATTTTTTTCTCATATTACTTTTATTTTTAATTCATAGGATCACAAGATACTTTAGAAGGGGTTTGACAGAGGACAGTGCCAGGTGTGGGCCCTGGGAAGTCGGGGGGACTAGGAGGGGGACCTATGGGGGGGTGGGTGGGTGGGTAATATAGTTTCAATAAGAAGAATGCACTTGTATACGGTTGTCTTTTCTTTTTTTCTTTCTTTATATTTTTTTCCTTGGTTTTTTTCTTTTTCTTTTTATCATATTTTGTTTCCTATTTTCTATCTTTATAGCTCAATAATAAATATAGAGTTGAATAAAGGAATACACCAAGGGGAGAGGTAGAAGGAAAGAAGAGGGAGGAGCAAGGAGTGAGTGAGAGGGGAATGTAAGGAGGGTGTAAGGGGAATGCTAGGAGGAAGGGGAGAAAGGAAGGTTTGAGGGGAAAGGGAAGTAGGAAAGGGGAGTGTTAGAGGGAGGAAAGGAAAGTTGGAGGGGAAGATGGGGTGTATGGAGGATGGAAGTGTCAGGTGGGGTTTTGTCTTATGCTGAATGATGATGAGTTGTGTTTTCTTTTTTTTTTTTTTTTTATTTATTTCTTTTCTTATAGCAAATATCCAGTATATAAGTGATTGTAAAATTGAATGTGAAAATGAATAAAAAATGATATATATTAAAAAAAAAAAGAACATTGATGAATTAAATTTAAAAAGACCAATTTGGTCTAATAGATAAGGCATCAGACCAGGAAACTATGAGTTCTACGAGTTCTAGTCCCTTTGTAGATATATAGGCTGGCTGGGTGACTTTGGATCACAGTCTCTCAGCCTAACTCAAAGTTGTTGTGGTAAGGAAAATAGGAGGAGGAAGAAATATTAGGTATGTTTACTGCTTTGAATTACTTATAAAAATAATAATGTGGGATAAAAATGAATAACTTTTAAAAAGATGTAAATTTATGAACTAAGAGAAAAAGGAAGGATTTAATAGATTTAACTGGCGGTGAACTGACTTCCTGGAGAAGAGGTAAAGACTATTGTATGGAAGTGAAAGTGTAGATTTAATTCTGAATTTAAGGATATATATGTCATAAAGCATGAATTAATGTAATTTAGATTAGTGAGATATGAAAGTAAGAATTAATAGGATAGCGGTAGTGGCATAGAATAACAGAGTTTAGGTGAGACCTTGGAAGTCTTCTAGTCCAACCCTCTGCTGAAGCAGGAGACCTTACACCATTCCACATGTTGTGCTTCAGTGAATGGAGATAAGAAGAAAAAGACAAGTGAGCAGTATTCTGAGTTAATTTCATAGATGGGCAAAAAGAAAATGTGTTATAAAGAATGAAACTAAAGTTATGAATTTTTTCCATCTGTTAGTTGTTTGGTTTCATCTATTATAACTTTTTAAAAGACTATGAGATACAATTTCTTCAATTGGCAAAATTATGAAAAGCTTTCTCCTAAGTGGTCTTTTCAGTGATTGGAAATTAGAAATGATAGGTTCAAACTGAGGTTCAAATGATGAACATGTATGTTAAACCTTATTTTCTCTCTTTCTTTTCTCATTCTCTCTTTACATGCATGTACAATTCTTAATCTCTGCTTAAATATTGAATTTGGAACTGTTTTTATGGTTTTAGTGGTCTGACAAATCAGAAATGTGTGAGAAAAGGAAATACTAATAGAAAAAATATGCTTTTTTTTTAAGATTTGGCTCTGGTTTTATAAATATTTGTAATTTTTTCTTTTTGTTTCTTTTTTTTACAACAGTAGTACAAAGAACAGTAGTTTTACAAAGAACAGTGGTAATAAATTTAGTTATTGAGGATTCAACGTCTATATCTGGTAAGCAAAATGAGAGGTTGAGTTGCACTTAGAAGCAATGCATTATTTGCATAAATCTTTGTTGTTCGATTTTATCCTGAATCACTTGGTTAAACTGGTATTAACTGGTATAATTTTCATTGAAAGGCCAACTGTTCTGACCTGCTGATTTTGTGTGGCAATTTTATCTTTGAACTATGAAGCTAATGATTTTTTACATCCTCAAAGACTTTCCCATGATGCTCTATTATTAATTTACTTTAAGTGGAATGAACTTGCACTTTAATTGTAGAGCACTAAATTACAGGTTATTGGAAGTACACTCTATTTGATTTCCTTTGTCTTTATTGTTGATGTTCCTCCTGCACTAATGACTTTTTGTAATAACATAAACAAATGTTTGAGTAGGGATTTTGTTCCTGGTTTCTGCCTACCACCAAATTCCCATTCCTTCCTCAGTCATCACAATAGGAATGTGGGCAGATACAAATGCACATACATGCATTCATCCTATTTTGAAGATTTATCACGTAAGATATTATGTATCTAATTGCTATCATGAACTTTTAAACATGGAGATTATCTCTGTAGTAAGCATGCTAGATGCCTAAAATATATGGGATGGTGAAAGTGCATGTACAATCAGGGGATTAACTTGTTATTTACCAAAGTAAACAAATTATTCACTCATTCCTGTTTTATTTTAAATAAAGTTAGATTTGTGCCTTACGATTTCAAGAAAGGTTAAAAGAATAAATCAAAAGGTATTCTCTGAAACAACACTTTATATATTAAGCTGATTTTTTAAATTTTTGTTTAAAAATATTACTGAAATATACAAATGATGAAAAAATATTGGAACTGAAAAATTAAAAAATACAAAACAATATAAAGTAACCCCATCACATATAAATAAAGATACAAAATACAGAACCTTTCCACAATAAATCCTGCACACATTCTGTCTGTCTGTCTGTCTGTCTCTCTATCTCTCTCCCCCCCTCCTCTCTCACACACACACACTCACACACACTTAACTTTGTAACACAGATATTAATCAGTCATACTGTTTGTTATCAAGAGCCAATTCAAATGCTAAAATGCTATATTAAACACAAAATTTTAAATTCAGACTAATCGGGTTTTTTTCATTCTAGGGTAGGTGCCAATCTCAATAGATCCAAGAGTTTTTTTCTATTGATATAATTTTGAAGCTACCCAACTGTACATGACCCTTGTCCAGTCTCTAATCTTTTTTTTTTAAAATAAGGTTATAGCTTCATGAGAAGGCTGGAAGAAATTGTCGGTCCTCCCAGATACACTAGATAGGAAACATGATTAGATAAATTAATTCTACTTTATTGAAAAGTTACATTAACAGAATCTTGCAAATCTGAAATATAAACTTTCTACCTAGTCTAAGCACCTTTGCTATTGCTACATTAAAATGCATAGAATAACAGGCATCCCAAACTGATTATGGTAGTGGTGGAAGAATATCTGAAAAATATTATAGGAGAAATTACCCCCCCAAAAAGTACATCAAACTTAATACATTACTTTTTCATGCATGTGTTCCTTTCAAAAAGAAATCTTTTAATGTAACTGATACTGGATTATCGCAAAATAGCTGTAAAAAAATGTAAAAATGATTCCTGGGTACTCAGGAGTGAACATGAAGCATTTAGCTAAGCTCAAAGTATATTTTACATCTGACTATTTTCAGTGGTGAATAATGATAACTGCTTCCAGTTTCTGGCTGCATCTATATTATCTTTTATACACAATTTAAGTGTAATTTTAATGAGATTTAATCAGAAGTCTTTTCATAAATTAGGCTCCAATTAAGTCAAGCGAGAAGGTCTCCTCAGGTCGCTGATGCTGAAGGAGAGATCTAGTAAGTAGTTGTTGAAAAACAAGATGGTGTGTGAATGACAGAAACTATCCTCTGCTTTTAAATTACTATTCAGAGTAGCAGTATGCCCAGTTTTTAAACATCAAACAAGACAGAGGAGGTAATAGACTCTTGCACTGATTCAAAAGTTTTGAAATCAAACAGTAACATTGGCTATTATTATATGTATATATACAAGAGACATATAGGTCATAGAATATAGAATAACAGAGTTGGAAAGAACCTTGGAGCTTTTCTAGTTCAACCCACTGCTTGAGGAGGAGACCCCTTACTATTTCAGACAAATGGTTGTCCAGTCTCTTTGAAAGGCTCCAGTGATGGAGCACCCACAATGTCTGAAGGCAAGCTATTCTATTGTTTAATTGCTCTCACCATTAGGAAATTTCTCCTTAGTTCTAGGTTGGTTCTCTCCTTGGTTAGTTTTCAACCATTGTTTCTTGTATAGCCTTTTGGTGCTTTGGAAAATAATTTGACCCCTTTGTCTTTGTAGAAGCCCCTCAAATTTTGGAACAGTGCTATCAACTCACCGCTAGTCCTTCTTTTCATTAGACTAGACATACCCAATTCCTGTAATTGTTCTTAATATGTTTTAGCCTCCATCCCCCTAATAATTTTTGTTGCTTCTTGCACTCTTTCCAGAGTTTCAACATCTTTTATATTGTGGTGACCAGAAATGGATGCAGTTTTCCAGATGTGGTGTTAGTAAGGCTTTGTAAATTGGTACTAGAACTTCACCTGATCTTGATTCTATCAGTCTAATAATTAACTTTCTTATGCAGGCCAAATGACTCACTTAATTAAGGTGAAAGTTTTCAAATATTTAGGGAAGTGGTTTTAGCTATTAGTACACATATGATTTCCAGTTATTAGTTATTTATAAGCATACTCAATTGGCTTCAGCATGCACAGGATCAAAACCTTAAGATCCCAAGCTCCATTTTGCATTTATATCAAATAAATGTAATGAATATGTTATATGATTTTTTTTTCTTTTAATTAGTGTTTCCAAGTGATCGTATGATTAATTCTTTAGAAACTGTATAATTGCAATGAGTAATTTAAAAGCTGCTTTTGAAAAGATAAAAAGTGCAATGCAATTTGGAATCATGTAGGATAAATGAAAGAAATCTTGCTCTCATTTCTCTCTGCCTTTAGTTTCTATTTTTGAAGTTTTGAGTTCAGCATAAATGAGCAATAAGTCTTGTGGAAATGTATGTCAGAGCTACATGATTATCTACGTCCTCAAACTCCCTTGTGTCTACTTTTTCGACATGTGTTATCACTCTTGAACTGTCTTGCAAGGATGTTCAGTGTGAGACTAAGATTACCTCTTTATGTTTCATTTGTCAATAATTTGCCAATAGTTTAGCGTGCATCTGCCTAATGAGAAGTTTGAAGACAAACTAAATTGCCAGATGGCTAGTTTGCTTAAAATCTGCTCTATCTGATTAAGGCCAAGGACAACTAGCAAAAGAAAGGAGAGAACTGTTCACATTGGATGCCAAATGGGAAAATAAGAAGCCATTTCTGAAACAAGGACAAGATAAAGGTCAAATTATGGTTATGGCCTTAAACAATGAATGTGACAGCAGAATGCCACCATTTATGAAGTCTTGTTATGGACCATTTCCTTGTCTTGACCTATTTGGCCATTTCTACAGACAATTGTCAATTCTTTTTTGCTTTAAGCAATAGGTCAGGTAAAGATACTTTTTCAATTTTAATTTAATTTTTAATTTTTATATGATTAATCCAGTGGTGGGTTTATATTATTTTTACTACCGGTTTGTGCACACGTTATGCTTCTGTGCATGTGCAGAAGCGTCCGGGCAGGTGAGTGGAGACTCCTGCCGCCGCTACTACCAGTTGGCCCAATCCAAGCAACTACCTCTGGAATAATCAAAGATAAACACTTTTAGGAGGAATATCTATTAGAAAAGATAGCCAGAATATTAAATATGCAAAATAGATGTCTAACTTTATGGCTTTTTCTGAGGTGGTTTCATGGTTTTCCTTAATTCCCTTTTTTTATAACAGGAGGCTGAGAAATCAGTTTCAAATTTAAAAAGTGCCTCATCAAAACTGCCTAATCACTTATTAATTATTATTACTTTTCTCCGGCCTAGTACTTTAAATTCTTTGCAATAATTCAGCTCTATTCTGGGCTGCAACAATGGCCAGTAGATGGCACCAAAGAGATATAAGAAGCTCAAACTCTGCCATCAAATGGTCATTCATATTTTTGCAGTATAGGCTGTCCTAACTGCACAGTGGTTGCATAAAATTAGATCTAATAAATATTGTATTTTTCAGAGTACAAGACACACTTCCCCTCCTAAAATAGGGTGAAAATTTGGATGCATCTTATACACTGAATGCAGCCCCACCCACCTGCCAGCCCCCACCTTCGGCCATTTTCGGCCTTTGCACATCGCATTTTAGATCTGTACCAGGCTGCAGGGATTGCCATAGACAGAGGTGGGTTGCTCCCGGTTTGGCCTGATTCGGCCGAACTGGTAGTGGTGATTTGGCCTGGGTCACAGAAATGGCAGCAACCCAGGTTGGCCAAGCCCCCAAACTGGTTACCCAGCCTCTTCTACCATTGCCAGCATGTTTCTGTGCGTGCGCAGAACAATTTTCAGTCAACTGTGCATGCATGAGCAATATATGGTGCGTGCACGAAGCAAACTGGTACTAACCAGTACACGAACCCACCCCTAGCTACAGACCATTGCCGCCTCTGTGCCTCGTGTTTTTGCCTCTGTGCCTCGCGTTTTTGGCCACCACGTATTGCGTTTTTAATCTCCAAACACTCCATTTTAGACCTGTTCTAGGCTCCAGGGATTGCCACAGCACATCGCCACTGATTGTCACCTTTGCGCATCACATTTTTGGCCTTCATGCATCATGTTTTTGGCCTCTGCATGCCCCATTTTTGACCTTCCTGCATTGCATTTTTAGGAGGTTCCAGATAGTGGGGATCAGTGGTGGTGGAGGCGGTGGTAATCCACATCACCTGGAACTGAAAATGTGATTCACATAGGCCAAAAATGAGGCCTGAGGAGGCCAAAAATGTGATGCGAGGGAGGTGACAATCAGCGGTAATGTGCTGTGGCAATCCCTGCAGCCTTAGATGAGTCTAAAATGGAGCATTTGGAGGCTGAAAACGTGAGGCATAGAGGCCAAAAACATGAAGACAAAGGCCAAAAATGTGAGGCATGGAGGCAGCGATGGTCTGTGGCAATCCCTGCAGCCTGAAACAGCTGATTACACCCACCAATCAGCTGTTTGTGCTGAATCAGGCTGCAATAATGTGCTGAAGCTGACCAGGCTGTTTTCTGTTTGCTGTAATGATACTAGCCAGATGAATACCGATGGATGCTGCTAGGTAGAGGCAGAATTTTTTTTCCTTTTTTTCCTCTCCAAAAACTAAGGTGCATCTTATATTCCAGAGCGTTTTATACTCTGAAAAATATGGTAGTTATGCATCATCAGGAATCACAATCATCTGAAAGTTGCAACCCTATATTTCATCTTCAAATAATTAAACTATTTTGAGGGGCTGTGCTCATTGCTTCAACCACATTTAAAAGAATGTGTAACTTTCATGGACGCAGAAACTTATGACTCAGTGGTACCCTCTTTAATCTTCCCATTTCTATTGTTATGTTATGTTATGTTGTTGTTTGTGTTGTGATGTTATATTTAGAGGGAAGTTGTATGAATGCATTATCTGAAAACAGTTTTGGTATCATATGGGTGGAATGACAGACTTATGTAAATCTTCTCAACTTTTTTAAAACTTTAAGTAAATCATAGACTTTTGAGTTAATTTTATTTGTTTGCATTTCTTTTCATTAGCATTGATGCAATTGTAGCAACAACTGTTTTATATGTATTTTTTAAAAAAAGAAACATTTAAATAGTTTGACAAAGTAATATAGATACCACAGAATTCCACAATTCTGGAATGCACAGTATTCTATATATTATATTTCCTATCTTGTATTGTCTTAAACCAGTGGTTCTCAACCTTCCCAATGTCGCAACCCTTTAATACAGTTCCTCATGTTGTGGTGACCCCCCCAACCATAAAATTGGTGTCTCGGTTCCTAAGACCATAGAAAATATGTGTTTTCCGATGGTCTTAGGCGACTTCTGTGAAAGGGTCATTTGACCCCCAAATTAAAAACGCAATACGTGGTGGCCTGGGGCTAAAGAATCGTTGCCCCTATCTCGAATGGTATGATTGTTGCGCTTTTAAATTATGTATTGTTTTGTGTTGTTGTCAAATTGTCTGTATCCCCCTTCCCTTGTTTGAGTTGTGAGCCGCCCTGAGTCCCCTTGGGGAAAAGGGCGGCATACAAATGAAACAAACAAACACAACAAACAACAAACAAACAAAGGTTGAGAACCACTGTCTTAAACTATGAATTTCTCCCCCCCTCTCTCTTATCTATTTATCATCTCTGTCATCTCCCTCTGATACAACAGCATAATATTTATTTCGGACCAGACAAATGCTGTGGATATAATTTACATGGACTTCAGTAAGGCATTTCATAAAGTGGACCACAATCTATACTTGATAAGATAGAAAAAATTGGGTTATACGGCATCACCACCAGATGAATTCATAACTGGCTGACCAACCACATTCAGTGTGTAGTCCTCAATGGAACTGAATCTACTGTGCATGGAAAGAAGTATGCAATGGGGTATCTCATGGCTCTGTCTTAGTCCCAGTATTCTTCAACATCTTCATCAATGATCTGGATGAGGGGATAAATGGGGAACTCATCAAATTTGCAGATGACACCAAGCTGGGAGGAATAACCAAGACTCCAGAAGATAGGCTTGAGATACAGAAGGATCTTGACAGATTTGAATACTGGGCACTATCTAATAAAATGAAATTCAATGGTGAAAAAGGTAAGGTTCTACATTTAGGCAAGAAAAACCAAATGCACATGTATATATAGGTGGTACTGGCTCAATAGTAACTGTGAGAAGGATCTTGAGTCCTAATAGAGAATCACTGAAATATAACCCAGCAAAGTGCTGCAGCTGCCAAAAAAGCCAATACAGTCCTAGGCTGCATTAACAAAGATATAGAAACAAGATCACATGAAGTATTAATACTGCTTTATAATGCCTTGGTAAGACCATACTTGGAATACTGCATCTAGTTTTGGTCGCCACAATGTAAAAAAGAAAGATGGTGAGACTAGAAAAAGTTCAGAGAAGAGCAACAAAAATGATTAGAGGATTGAAGGATAAATATACGAAGAACAGTTGCCGGAATTGGGTTTCCACATGCCTAAACATTGTTCAGGATTACTAAAATCAGTAGGACTTTCTGCAAGTGGATTTATATAGGAGAATTCTTTATAAATTTCACCTGCCTTCTACTAAATTGGATCTGTCTTCAACGCAAGCATGCCTCTTGTCAATTTGTTGTTAGATCATAGTCAGAAAGGCAAAAGAGACATGTGTTTTTTTAGATTTTTGCCTTTATACAACAATATTATTGAAGCATATTTAATATGACTAATTCTCTTGAATTACAGCAACAATCATACACCTCTTTTATTCAATTAATGATGTACTTAATAAACATATCAAATGAAGAAAGAAGACTGACTCTTAATTGATTCATTTCCTGGAAGTTCAGCTATTGACCAAAGTTATTCCTAGCCACTCTAGACACTAATATTGATTGTGGTAATGCTGAAAGAAATATACACTTAAACAGGTCATGATGCGAAGGGTGAATTTTAATGACTAAACACTTTATCTTTTTATTTTCCTTCGCGAATATGAATAGGTATAAATTAGATATAAATATAGATGATGTAGATAGATATACACATGTACACATAAGTATGCTTTATTTTTATTTGTTAACAAAATCATTTTGTTATATTGTTGCATATCTCCAAAAAGTCTCAACCTGTATTTCTTCTTTAGTACAGGATGAAATGACAAGTGAGGATTGCAAAAGGAAATCTGTAACTATGATAATCAGAACATTTCTTTTAAGGCGGGGACATGGAATAAAGACATTTAGAACCAATGCATGTAACTTTTGGATATAGCTAATCTAGGCTGAAAAATTCCATACACCTATTTCAGTGGTGGGTTTCAAATTTTTTTAAAACCTCTTCTGTAGGTGTGGCCTGCTTTGTGGGAGTGGCTTGTCAGCCATGTGACCAGGTGGGAGTGGCTTGCCAGCCATGTGACTGAGTGGGAGTGGCCAACTTGTAAAATGTGGTGAAACTCACTTAACAACGCTCTTGCTTAGCAACCAAAATGTTGGCTCAGAAACTCTGGCATTTGAAGCACACAAATCCTAAAGTTGTCAAGTTACAAGACCCTTGCACCCCTAACCCTTTAGGAAAAAACCCCCAGGGGTGTTCAAACTTGACACCTTTAAGACTTGTGGACTTCAACACCCAGAATTCCTCCTCTCGCTCTTCATCCTGATGATGTGCAGACGGGTGTGGGGAGGGAGCTGGAACCGGTTCTAAACGGCACTGTAGATTTGTGGAACAGCTTGTATAGAAGAGGTTAGAACTGGCAGGACCCACCCCTGACCTATTTGGTAAAAATAGTTTAGGTTTTGCAGCCTAGATCTAGTATATCCTGTAGCTAACAGCAGTGTACAGAGACACAGCCATCTCAGAAGGGCAGTCAAACATCTACACCTAATTCTCAATCCACCAATTTCCTGGATTAATGGCCCAATTAAAAATCAGATGAAAAATGCAACCACCTTAGTTAAGTTTTTCTTTTAATAAACAATCAAGATACAGTAAAGTAAGTATATTTTCCTCAACTAGTAGACTGTGAAGCTTGAAATTCTAAGCTAGCTTTGTGCAGTGAAATTCCATGCTGAACAGCGGGGAAGAAAATGTATTTAACACAAATTGAATTGTTACACATGTGTATAATAGATCAAATTGTTTACCTGCTAGTTTTACTACATCAAAACATGACAATTTCCAAGTTTTTTAAAATGTTAATGTCAGCAGCAGATTTCAAGTGATTTTAAATTTTCTAGGATTTTAAGAACACGCCAAAACCTTTTTTCTTAGAACATAAAAAACTAATTTGATTTTTAAAAACTGTTTAGTTGATAGCCTGCAGTCAAGGTATCAAGGTTCTTAGAATGAATCTGCTGTGATCAGGCACATTAACTGTTTTTATCTGTCATTTGAGTCACATGATAGTTTCAGGAAGGAAAAAGTCTTTTAAAAACTTCACATTCCCCTACGCATTTTCATTGCTTAAATGGATAGGGAGAAGGGACTGGACAAAATGTTATATAGATGACCCAAACACTTCAATCAATGTGCATGGTTTGTTCCATATGGATTTCCTACAGTTCTTGTGGAATTGTACTGCATATTCCAGATGAATATCCTCTGCAATATCACAGCTTTACTCTAGACATGAAAATGGGCCTGCTTCTTAGAATCACAAACAAGTACCCAGTCTTGGATGTTGAAAAATGACCAAGGTAGATGATTCTATTGCAAATGTGAAAAAGGCTGTTACACTGATGATCAGCTACTGCAAACGTTTGAAAACTAAACATATTATATATTAAGTTGCAGAGTTTAAGCCTTGCAACTCTGTCTTTCTCTAGACTTGTTTGTCAGTTGTTTCTCAACTTTGGATTTTAAGGATACTTATATTCAGAAGTACATGCAAAAGTGGTTTTGTCCTTAATTAATGAAATTATACAAAGGTTTTTTTATTTTATTTATCAAATTTCTATCCAAAGGTGACTCTGTCACTTAGTTTATAATGAATGAATGAGTACATAAAAGCAATGAATAAAATGCAGTATAAAACATCAAAACAATAAATAAAAATCTAAAATTTGAAAATTCAATTAAAACAGGATAGAGCGGGAGGGAGCAAAGTGCACACAGGATGGAAGTGAGGTGTTCTTTGCTCCATTAGCCATCTCCAATATGCCACAACACCATTGGGATCCCAAACTATTTGACATAACAATATCTTCAAGGCCTTTCTGAAGCCAAAAGAGTGGAAGTGGATCTGGCGTCCGAGGGAAAGATGTTCCAGAAGGCAGGAGCCATAGCAGAAAAGGCTCTTCTTCTGGCTTCTGACAGCTGAAATTCCTTGGCTGATGGGATTCATGCATGTTCCTTCTGCTGGCATGGCTGGGGTCGGCTAATTCTATAAGGTGACTCAGTTTCTCAAATAGCTTGGTTTGGTTTGCTAACTGGGTATGGACAATCTGATGAATATGCTTACAACTTCTATTCAAACTAAATTCACTTTTGCACTAAACACACAAAAATAATGAAGATTTAACCTTTTGGAACTCATCATGCTATGAACATGCCTTGGTAATTGTTTTAATCTGTTGTATCTCCATGGCATTGTATCCATTATTTTCCTGCTCCAAACAGTCAAACTTGGACCATCACGTTGTCATCACATGATGTGTCATGACTTTTTCTCCTTCACTAACTGGAGGTGTGGGGCCAGCACGTGACACATATGGACCAAGGGCCATCAGTTTGACACTCCTGGTCTAAAGTCATCTGTCACTGTTCTAATGTTAGAGAAGTATTTTTATTTAAGCAGTCATGGTTTTCTTTAGAAACCATGGTGACTTTCCTTTAGGTACAAGCTAATGAGCTTCACTGATCATTTTGATAATAGTTCTGTCAACTAAACCCCAAAAGGATAGGCTCAGCCCAGCACATTATTGCTCATTTTAGAACAAAGTCAGTGCACTTCTCTTCAGGGTAGTTGTTTCCACATTAGACAACAAGAGAATCCAATTATTTCAAACTTGGTTCTTTTCTCTGTACATACCAGGTTTCTGAGCAGATCCCTGATTCAGAGATATGGCTCAGCTATTATAGCTGATCATCAGCAATGGTAATGAAGCAGTACGACAGAGATGATTGACTGATAAAACAATCCCCCATTCTCCCCAGCTCACCCCATTTATTGTTATTTGAGTTGTCAGCTATTCAGACCTATAATTATTTGGGCAGCAAAGATATGTGGCAAATGAAGTGAGGGCTAGACTTTTTGACCTAGCCAACTTACAGAATCTCTGCCAATAATTATGATGCTGCATTTAACACTGTAGATGTTTTTGTGTGACCTTGAGAAGATATAGGAAAGTTTGGTCTTCCATTTCTGAAAGTAAAAAGACTGTCCTACTGCTGCAAGCAATTTGGATTGCCAATAAGGGCCACCCCCTAACCCCTCCCCCCATGCTTTGTTGTTTTCTGCTAGCTGACAGCTAAAACAAGAATACTTGAACTGAGCTGTGGAAGAGGCATAGGGAAACCAACACATTGAATCGTTGTGGAGATAGTTTGAGTCTACATCTTGCTTCTATTTCAGTTAAACATCAGCATGCTTGTTTTCAAGTGACTTTAGCATTAGGCTTAGTCACGGATGATTGTAACAGTAGTACTTTCCAAACCTGTGACATTAAATTTTGAGGCATGTATGGATTACGGTGAAGATTAGATCAATTTTTTTTGGTGCATAGGACAAACAGCAGATCATTTATATGCAGTTGTATCTGTCATAAACCCATGAAAAATGTATTTAGCTATCTAAATAATGATTCAGTTGATGATGGATTGGATTTATCAAATGTTGACCTGCATAATCCTAAAACTAAGCTGCAGACACTAATTAAATAAGGGGAAAAGAGAAAACATAATCCATTAATAGCTACTCATCAACACATTATATTTTCAACTGTTTGGAAAAAATGATAAAAAGCAAGCCTTAGAGATTATATTTTATTTGGAATTATTCTTCCATATATAGAGCTGATTGCTGAGTTAGATATTCAGAATCCCTATTTAGCAACTCTATTTGCATTTTAACTTCATGAAAACCTTCATGAAAATGTGTTGTTACAGATAGTTAGATACATTATTGGATCCTGTTAAAAAAGGAAAAGGGCATACAGTTCACTAATAGTTTCTTTTGGCTTTCTTATCTTTTTAGAAGGATACATGTTAATATATGTTTCTAATGTTAATTTTGCAAAATAAATTAGGGATGAGTTACCATTAATTTTAAATATATATTTATTTCTGTACAGATTTATTCACCTTAGCCTCTTTTAGACACAGTTAGGAACTTCACTAGAGGATGCTGCTATAAGAAGTGGTTGTAATGTTTTTTTAGTGGGGAGTTATGCTGTGAATTAATGTGAAATTAAAATAGCTCCCATAACTATGGTATTCAGATGAGCAGTGGGCTACAAGCAGGTCTGAACACCCACCCACCCTAGTAGCAGTTAAGCTCCTTCTTTGGGTAGCAACATAAAAATCAATAGATAGGGCTTTAACCCAATTCTTAATCTGCTCAAGTCCATTCCTTTACTTTATCCATTTGACAATTTACACATTTTTATTTGACTCTATATGCAAAAATATCACACAATATTGGGAATTTTGATATTTTTCTCCACAACTGCAGTTTGGATTATCTTGTAGCCTGAGGCTAAGGCTAGTCTAAGGTATATATAGCAATAGCTATAGCACTTAGACTTCATAATTCTTTACAGACCTTTCTAAACAGTTTACAAAGTCAGCATATTGCTCCCAACAATCTGGGTCCTCTTTTACCCAACTTGGAAGGATGGAAGACCGAGTCAAACTTGAGTTGCTCAGGATTGAACTACTGGCAGTGGGCAGAGTTAGTCTTCAATACTGTATTCCAACCACTGTGAAACCAAAGTTTATCACAAAACTTTCTGAGTGCCTTACCCATTTCTAGTAACATGGTGAGAAGAAAGGTAAGTTTTTGTAAGTGGCTGGACCTGGAGTTGCCTACTCTTACCATGAAATAAATGTTGGCATATTAAGATGAGCTCAATCTAGTTTCTGAGTTGCTCTGAATGTCTGAGCATATTTTTTCAGTATATGTGGTGGAGAGTACAATAAAGCTTTTATTTCCCTTGATGATTTATAGGTAGAGTGGGAGAATCAGAAAAAGCTCTTGAGTCTTAGAAATTCAGCTGATTGAACAGCAATTTCAGATCTTCTCCATTTGTAAGAGTTGCTGAAAATAGATTTGCCCTTTTCCAAAGACAGGAATAAAAGTGAGGAAGAGAACTAGGTTGAACGGAAGGGAAATCTGAGACTTCCCTTTGTTTGTCAGCTCCACATTGTGCCTGATGATTTGGAGACATGACAACTGTACATTTTATACCTAAAGGATATCTTTTCTGTGAAGGGTGATTATTATGTAGCTTTTGTGGTGTTCATGACTTACTGAAGTCTTTTTTTAGGAGTGAAGGATAAATAATCATTACCTTTCAGTGAAGATATTTTATTTGTTCTGTGAAAGATTGCTTCTTCATTAAACACATGCATATATTCTACTGTAGGAATAGATTAATAGGCATGCTAGCCTCAATCAGCCATATTCTACTTCATACTAGTTAAACCTCTATTGTAAATGCTATTTTTTCCATTCAAAGTTTTACTTCTTTTAAAATATGAGTTAAAATTAGGATCAAGATACAGAATACAGATAATACAGAAAATTTAAAAGCATGTAAGATATAAAGCTTATAAACTAACTTGAATTTAGATGCTGTATATCAGGGATGCCCAACCCCCGGGCTGTAGCCTATTACCGGGCTTCAGCCCTTTTGGAACTGGACGTGCACCTGCACTCACACAGAACCATTCCCTTTCCCTCCCTCACCGAGCTGAAAAGGGGACTGCTGCTTTATATCCAGCATTGGCTTTGGAGTTGCTTCTAAACCAAATGCTGGCAGGATTGGTCCATTTTAAATAGCAGCTCAACTGGGTCTCATGAGTGGATTAGAGAATGAAAAGACTTAGGAGGAGCATCTGGCTGCATTCCAAGCCACTGCTCAACCACTTGTTTTATGGGAATGTTTTGGAGTTTATTTATTTGTTCGCTTGTTATTTTGTGGCCTTTTTTCTATAATCCCCATCCCTTTTCAAATTTAATATTTCTTTAATTGGTTATTCAGTTCAATTTTGTTCCATGATCCAACTCATATTCCACTGATAGATAAACAGTCTCAAATCTATTCAATTATCTATCTGTCTGTCTGTCTGTCTATTATCTATCTATCTATCTCTATCTATCTATCTATCTATCTATCTATCTATCTATCTATCTCTCTATCTATCTATCTTTCTATCATCTATCTATCTATCTATCTATCTATCTATCTATCTATCTATCTATCTATCTATCTATCTATCTATCATCTATCTATCTATCTATCTATCTATCTATCTATCTATCTATCTATCTATCTATCTATCATCTATCATTTATATAATCTATCTATCTATCATCTATCTATCTATCTATCAATCTATCTATCTATCTATCTATCTATCTATCTCGTTCTATTTATGTATCTAATTCTCTATCTATCTATCGATATATCTATCGATCACCTATCTATCATCTATCTAACATTACAACATTTCATGGGTTCAAAAAAAAAATCTTTCTGGGATTAATATACCGGAATTGTTTCTGCTTGATTAGTCTTCAACCATTTCCTTACTTTGGCACATCACTACTCTGACTTGCATCTAATGACATCTAATAGTCTCATGAGTATTTATGTCCTATGTAATCCTTCTTCCTATGTTGATTTGCTTTAGTACAGACAGAAGGACTCTTGGAGTTTTCCACTGTTTTTGTTGCTAAGGTCTCAGAAAAAAGAGGGAAGTCATCAACTATTCAAAATCACCCAGTATTTAACTAAAGTTGTTCATTACCTGTGATCAGAGGGAATAAGAGCTGGTCAGTTAGACCATAGCAGGTTTACCACAATTAATCTTAATTTAACTACTATAGCACAGAAAAACATGTATATCCTTCATTGGTATAATTTGTCATAATTGTGGGAAAATAGTTTAAATATGTTAATAAACTCTCTCATGCAACATACAGAGATCCTTAGCTGATGGCGTGGGATAACAGATGTAATAAATACAAAAATAAATGCACGTGTGAACTTTTAAGAATAATAATTTGGAAGACTCTCTATTTCACGATCTGAATTTGTTTAAGCAATGAAATACTTAAATTTATATGTAGAAAAAAAGTATGAATTATATCAATAACACTGATTCTGGAACTGCTAGAAAACAAATATGCCATAGAAAAGATGTGTAAAGTGATAAATTGAGGAATGTCTGTGTGCTTTAGAAAAAAATGTGGCTTTGATATCCCCCCCCCCCGAAATCTCCTGTGAAGAGATAAAAAGAAGAAAATATCGTAGCTAACAGTAAAACATAAGCTATGTATCTAGTGCAAAGATCACATTTTATAGTTCCTTTGTATTTCAAAATCCATATTAATTCCTGATACATTATTTATACCTTATAATATCTTAACAAGTGTATTTATTTATTCATATTGTCACTGCATAGCACAACTTCTTTGAACGGTTCACTGCTGATTGGTTTTTTTTTTTTTTTTTTATTTTTTCTTTAAAAAAAAACACAAATATGTCATCATTTGTCAATCATTAAGACATTGAAGTACAATTTTTTTTGTTGTGTGTATCCCTCCCTCCCTCCACCCCCCCACCCCCCCTCCTCCTTCCCCCCCCCGACTTCCCAGAACCCGTACACGGTATGGATTTTTAACTAACACAGTCTAAAATCTATTGAGAAAAAAGATAAAGAAATTAATGACATTCTAGATTGACCTTAGCTTCTTCTTACTGAACTGACTTTTAACAGTTTAAATCATTTCTGATCTTAAGCATAGGCTAACTGGAATTTCTTAGTCCCGTATTTATTTTGTATATAGTCCATTTTTCCAGTCTCGTTTATATCTCTCATTTGAATGATCTTTGAGATATGCCGATATTTTAGCCATTTCAGCTAAGTTTGTTACTTTCAATGTCCATTCTTGGATTGTAGGCAAGTCTTCCTTCTTCCAATATTGCGCCCACCAACAGTCTTGCTGCAGTTATCAGGTGCAGAGTCAAATTGGTCTCTACCACTGTAAAATCAGTACATATACCTAGTAAAAATAACTGAGGACTAAACTTTATCCTTCTTTTAAAAACTTTTGCATGCCCACCATATTTTTATCCAAAATGCCTTAACCTTTTGGCAGGTCCACCATATATGATAATATGTCATCGAGAGAACCACACCTCCAACATTTAGGCTGTACATTCGGATACATAGAAGCCAACTTTTAGGATCTAAATGCCATCTATAAAACATCTTGTAAAAATTTTCTCTCAGATTTTGAGCTTGTGTAAATTTCACATTTCTTACCCAGATTCTTTCCCATGTATCCAACATTATTGGTTCCTCAATATTTTGAGCCCATTTTATCATACAATCTTTAACTAATTCTGTTTCCGAATCCATCTGTATTAATACATTATATATCCTCTTTATATGCATTAAGCTTTGATCTCTTATTTGTTTAAACAGATTATCCTCAACTTGAATAAAACCAATTTTTTGATCTATTTTCCACCTAGCCTGTAATTGCCCATACTGGAACCATGTTTGAACTACCTTCTCCTCTTTTAATACCTCTAAACATTTTAATTGTAATACCCCCTTTCCGAGGTAAGAAGCTGTCTGTAAGTAATTCTGTCCTGTTTTTGTGCTGTATTCATATTTTCAATTGCGTGTCTAGGAATTGCCCACATGGGTATCTTGTCATTTAATTTATATTGATATTTCTTCCAGACCCGCAATAAAGCATTTCTTAAAATATGACTTTTAAAGGTCTTATCCAATTTTTTGTTGAATAACAGGTAAGCATGCCAACCAAATACCAGATCGTGTCCCTCAATGTTCAATATTCTATCATTGGTTAAATGAATCCAATCACTATAATTACAGATAATGCCACTGCATCATAATATAGTTTTAAATTAGGTAGTTTCAATCCTCCTCTCTCACGTACATCTTGCATTATTTTCATCTTTACCCTCGGCTTCTTTCCTGCCCACACAAATTTGTGATACCCTTCTGCCATTCTAAAAGGTTCGCATCTTTTTAAGTATAGGTAACATTTGGAAGAGAAATAAGAATTTTGGTAAAATGTTCATTTTCACTGCCGCTATCCTACCCAGCAAAGATAAGTGCAATTTCTCCCATTTTTTCATCTCTGTGTGTATGCTATGCCAAAGTGGTTCATAATTATGCTTATAAATTTCCCATTTGAAGTTAAAATGTTAACTCCAAGATATTTGACTTTTTTAACTACCTCACATCCTAGCATCACTCCTAATTCTTCCTTTTGTTTAATATTCATATTTATAGCTAATATTTTGGTTTTTCCTAAGTTTATTTTAAAGCCCGACACTTGACCATATTGATTAATCATATTCATTAAAACCATACTGGATTCCTGCGGTTGTTCCAATATTATGACCAAATCATCCGCAAAAGCGCGGACTCTATATTCTTGCTGCCTAATCTTGATCCCTTTTAAACCATCCAAGCCCCGTATTTTATTCAACAATACTTCCAAAGTTATAATAAACAATAATGGGGACAAAGGACAGCCCTGTCTTGTACCTTTTCCAATTTGAAAAGAGTCTGTTAGACTTCCATTGACTATGATTTGTGCTGTTTGCTGTTGGTATATTGCTTTAATTGACTGTAAAAAATTATCTCCTATCTGCATTTTTGCAGTATCTTCAACAGAAATTGCCAATTAACTCGATCAAAGGCCTTCTCAGCATCCAAAATATAAACGCAGCAGGGATCTGGTTTTCTTTCCCAAATATTCTAATGCATTAATAATTAATCTAACATTACTTTTCATCTGTCTCCCTTGTATAAAACCTGTTTGGTCCGTATGTATCAATTGTTGAATGACCAACATTAACCTATTTGCTAATATTTTAGTAAAAATTTTATAATCTACATTCAGTAATGAAATGGGTCTATAATTTTGGGTTGAGTAGTATCTTGATCTTCTTTGGGTATCAAAGATATAAACGCTGTCTTCCAAGATGGAGGGACTTTACCTTCCGTTTGAATCATATTAAATAATTCTCTAAGAGGTTCTACCATTTCTAACTGTAAGTTTTTGTAGTAAACCGCTGTCAAGCCATCTGTACCTGGTGCTTTCCCTGGCTTTAATTGCTTAATTACCTGCAGGATTTCCCCGAGGTTATTGGTTGATTCAATTTTTGCCTGTGTTCTTCTCTAACTGAAGGTATTTTCTCCTTGTCTAAATATTTGTCTATGTCTAAACCATTAATTTTATCCCCTTTATACAGTTCTGTAAAAAATTCCCAGAAAGCCTTTTGAATCTCTTCCTGTTGGAACACCTCCTTCCCTCTGTAAATCAGTTTAGATATATTTCGAGTTTTCCTTTTTTTCCTAATCTGATAAGCTAACCATCTGCCAGGTTTGTTTGCATTACAAAAAGTATGTGTTTGCATATAATAAATTAGTAGCTACCTGGTAGAGATCAACATGTCAAATTGAGATTTTAATATGTTAATAGCTTCCTTAACCTTTGTATCGTCTGGTTTCCTTGTTAACTCCAGCTCTTTTCTCTTAATTTCCTCTTCCAGTTCTGTTCGTTTTAACCCTTGCTTATTTCTATGTGTTTTATTTATATTCATCAAAACTCCTCTCATATACGCTTTGCTTGCATCCCATACAAATTCCATAGATGTACCCTTATTCATATTCAAAACAAAATATTCAGATAGTAATTTTTTACAATCATTAATATAGTTTTCATATCTAAATAAATTTTCATTCAGTCTCCAAAACCTTCTTGCCTGCACCACCCTTCCCAACTCCATCCAAACTGGGTTATGGTCCGAAAGGACTCTAGCTGCAATCTTTGTTTTCTTGACCCTAGAAAGCAAATCATTAGTGGTTAGAATAAAATCAATCCTTGAAAGGGATTGATGCCTGTCCGAGAAAAGTGAAGTCATATTCCTCTGCATTTCTTTCTCGCCAGATATCTCTCAATTCAAAATCATCCATAATGTCAAAGAAAGATTTGGGTAACTTTGCTCGCATCTTGGTATTTAGGCGGAAATCTTCTTATCTCTTAGTGTCTATCACTCCATTCCAGTCACCCAATAGTATACAGGAACTATAGTCCCACTGTACTAATTTAGCATGAAGATTTCTATAGAATCTATCTTGCTGTTGATTGGGAGCATAAATTCCCAAAGTAATGTCTTTTTCCCTTCTAAGATTAAGTCTAAAGCAATATATCTTCCGAAGGGATCTGCTTCTATTAATTCAGCTTTCATATCTTTTCTTAAGTATACAACTATACCATTCTTCTTTCCATAGCAGAAGCTGCAAAATGTTGACCAAGTTTTGAGTTGATCAAATATTTTTGATCAGTTGACTTGATATGAGTTTCTTGCAAACAAATTACATCGTTCTTAAACTGTTTAAGATAATGAAATATTTTCTTCCTCTTCTGTGGAGAGTTCAGTCCATTGACATTCCATGTTAAAATCTTAGTTGTCATCTTTGGTTGGTTGAAGCATTTTTAGAGCTTCCTGCACGGCCTGTTTAACCTTAGGTCTAGCTCCTCCCACTGCTTCCAGATTTGTTGTTGTAGTTCCTTGATCGATGGCCGATGATTGTTGATGCTGTTGCTTCTTAGCTTGTTTCTCCATACGTCTAGTAGTCATGCGGCTAGGTCTTGGTTCCATAGCACCTTGCACTTCTAGAGAAGAGAGATGCTCCATCTTGTCTGGTGGTTGTATAGTTTGCTGTCTATCCTGTCCTTCTTGTGGTCTTTCTCTAGGTCCAGATGGTGCAGGGTGTCCGGCCTTCAATATATTATAATAAAAATCTCGGGCTTTCCATACAGAGTTGAGGCGGTACCTTTGCTTATCAAATGTAAATGATGCCGAATGGTGCATCCCATCTATACTGTATCTGACGATTTCTGAGTTCTTCGACCAAAAAACGTAGTCTCTTCTGGCTCTTAACATTTGAGGTGGTATCTCTTTCAAAACAGCCAGGTCTTCACCGCCAATTTGAAGCTTAGTGTTATAAGACGCTTGCAGTACCATATTCTGAACTCTCTTGTAGTAATATATAACGATGTCTCGAGGAAGCTTGCTTCTGCTTTGCCAGCCAGGAGTTAACGCGGTAAGCTTTGTCAATTTGCCAGCCTTGGTTGGTCCCTGGTCTTCCCATTAGGCGGTCAAAAGCTTCCGATAGGATCTGTTTCAGGTTCTCCTGTTTCTCCTCACGCAGCCCCCTTACTCTTAATGCGAACTCCATTTGTCGGTACTGTATCATAATAATTTCTTTTTCAGCATTTTCCACTTTTTGTTCCACCACCTCTGTTTTCAATGTCAAGTTAGCATTGGCATCATTAAGAACCTCTAGAGTATCTTCCACTCCAGAAATATGTTCTGTTAATACAGTTACAAGACTCAGCATGTCATCTCTAATTTTATCAACCTTAGCCTCAAATTTCTCATACAACTCCTGTTTAAGTCCTTTTATTTCACTTTTAATTTCACTTTTAATTTCTTCTTTCATTTCTTTTATTTCCTCTTTTCTCTCCTCTCTATTATCTCTAAATTTATCTTCCATTTTAATTGTCTGTGCATTAAGAGCCTCGCTTAGATTACTCAGAAAAAATTCTTTCGTTAACACATCCCCAGCAGGGGCGTAGGAAGCGGAGGCTGCAGCTTTGTGCCAGGCACTGAGGATGTGCCCCTGGAAGTAGAGGGTGACGACTTCAAGTTAATATTTGGTTTTGAGGCCATTTCAAAATTTGTCTGCCTGCAGTTAATAAAACTCTATTGCCTAAATATGCAGCTTTAAGTAAGAGGCTTTTATTTTGAAGTTTAAGGCTTGGCAAAAGTTTCAGTGAGTAAACATTGTAACAAGACCGTTCAACAGATTCATCACCATTTAACTTCCAAATAAGCAAAGTTAAGGAGTAAAATTCTTCTATTGTGAAACCAAAACTATGATAAGCTATCTCTTTTGTTTTGAATTCTTTTGAAGTCTTGTGAGAATTAGCAAAAAGTGTTCGTTGTTACCGGAGAACCAGCCTGCTCGGCGCCATTTTAAAAGCCTCTGATAAATAATTTTCGGAGGAGAAAAAGAGAAGAAGCTAAAATGTTGATAAGCAATTATTGTCCTCGCAGTAAACGGATTCAGCTCGTGATAAGATTAAATCAAACAAAACTTAGAGCAGAGTGGGAGAGACCTACTTTGTCCTGCACAAGGCAGTTTGAAGTTCCCAGCACGGACAGCCGTTCTGCCTTGGGCTAGCCCCCCTTTCCTTGCAAGCACAAAAGCTGCAAAAATCGAAGAGCATTTGCCAGCAAAACAGTTTCTTCTTTCCCTCTTGCCTGAAGGATAAGAAAACCTGATAAGACAGATGGAAGATCCTCTAAACAGGTACGTAGCCAGGAATTCGGAGGCAGCTGATTTTTTGCTGCCTTCACCAGTAGGCTCCTCCCAGGAGCTGATTGGTTTTTAATGTTTTCTGCAGAAGTGCTAAAACTGCATATAAGAAAGCAAAATAGACTAGACTAGGATAGGATAGGATAGAATAGAATAGAATAGAATAGAATAGAATAGAATAGAATGACAGAGTTGGAAGGGACATTATAGGTCATCTGACCAACTGCCTGCTTAAGCAGGAGACCCTATACCATTTCTGACAAGTGGCTGTCCGGTCTCTTCTTGAAAGTTTCCAGGTGAAGCACCCACAACTTCTGAAGGCAAGCTGTCCATTGGTTTGTTCTCACTGACAGAAAATTTGCCCTTATTTCTAGGTTAAATCTCTCCTTGATCAGTTTCCATTCATTGTTCCTTGTGTGGCCTTAGAGTGCTTTTGAAAATAGGTTGTCTCCCTTTTTCTGTGTAAAGGTAAAGGTTCTCCTTGCACATATGTGCCAGTCGTTCCCAACTCTAGGGGCAGTGTTCATTTCCATTTCAAAGCCAAAGAGCTAGTGCTGTCCAAAGACGTCTCCGTGATCATGTGGCGGGCATGACTAAATGCCGAAAGTGCATGGACCACTGCACCTGTTATCTTCCCACCAAAAGTGGTTCCTATTTTTTCTCCTTGCATTTTTACATGCTATCGAACTGCTAGGTTGGCAGAAGCTGGGACAAGTAACAAGAACTCACTCTGTTATACAGCACTAGGGATTTGAATCGCCAAACTGCCAACCTTTCTGATCGACAAGCTCAGCGTCTTAGCCACTGAGCTACTGCGTCCTTTTTCTGTGACAGTCCCTCAAATATTGGAACACAACTATCATGTCACCCTGATCCTTTTCTTCACTAGACTAGTCATGCGCAGTTCTTGTAACTGTTCTTCATATGTCTTAACCCCCAAGCCCCTAATCATCTTTGTAGCTCTTCTCTGCATTCTTTCTAATCTCAACGTCTTTTTTATTGTGTGGTGACCAAAACTGGATGCAGTATTCTTAGTGACTTCACTAAGGCTTTATAGAGCAGTACTAATACCTCATATGATCTTGATTCAATCCCTCTGTTAATGCAATTTAGTATCGCAGATGAAATAATAAAATAAAAACAGATCTGTTATATTTTAAATGCTTCTCATTTCCAAAAAAATTATTGTTTTCTATTGACATTTTATAATGAGCAGAAATTTCATCACCATCACCACCACCATCACCACCACCACCACCACCACCACCACCACCATCATCCTAGCCATCATCATCTTTGGCATGTTTTTAACAATCTATGCTGGTTTCTAGTCATTTCTAGATGCTTACAAATCTGCTGCTTGTTTTTTTTTTCCCAGGATTTTCCCAGGTATTGATATCAAGCTGATCCGTCTGTAATTTCCCTCTCCCCCCCCCTCTTTTTGAAGAGTGGAACCACATAAAGCTCCTTTCCTGTCCTCTGGCAGATCTTCTCTGCTCTATGAGCTCTGGAAGATTTCATTCAGTAGTTCTGAGATCACATCTGTCAGGAGTCTTAGTACCCTGGAATGTAAACCATCTTGTCCAGGATATTTGAATTCTTTCAAAAAAGATACGTGTTTACTTACCAAATCCTGACCTATCTTGATTGGCATTCCTGTTCTGTTTCCCAGGGTGCTGTTTTTGATAGGTTGACTATTTTTGGCATAGGAGTGAAGAAAGATGCAAAGACTGCATAGCTGTATAAAACAGTTATAGTCCAAAAAATTATTTAGGCACAACTTCATACAATCACACAATTATTATAGGAGTATACAATTTTCTGAATGCCTAAAAAGTTCTTTCTTCTTTTTGAAAGTTGTTCGGATATCTCTTTTTAGTATTCATTTTTGCTACACATATTCTGGTGGTCCTTATGTTAAATGCTGCTTCAGTGCTCATATGTTTCAAATGTTGTGAGTTTTGTCAAACAATTCTGAATTGCCTGCAAAATGATATTGTGAAGAAATCAAGGAAAGTAATAAAGCACAAGTCATTGATTTTTTTTCAAGGCCAGGAGGTATAACTTTTAACTTTCCCTCAGAACAACAAATGTCTTATGACATTTTCACTATAATGATGTTATCTAAAAGAGAACATGCTGCTCTTACCCCAAGCTACAATTTTGAAAACTTGGTTCCTTGGGAATGTATATATTAGACATTAATATTCAAGGGGAAATCAGGCAAAATATGGAGCAGTTTGATGCCTAAATTTATAAACATGATTTATAAACTAGACATGGTATGCTGATATACCCTATACATAGGGTGATGTAAAATGATATTGCATGTGTCACAATGTTATCATGCAAAACACACAAATTATGCAATTTGCATGACATCATGATGTATACGGCATGATATTGGATTGTATCAGTTGACTATCATATCCTCCTTTGAAAAGTCTGTCTCTGATTCTAATATCATTTATACTGGCTCATTTAAAACGGCTTAAGGCTCGATATCACGAAGTTCCACAGTTAATCAAATCCTAGCATTTCTGAATAGTTATACTTTCATGCAATATGCAAGTAATTTCATACAAAAATGTTCCAACTGAATTTACAATGATTGATGTGCAATAAGTATATGCATGTGGACCTACTGATTCAATATGTGCTTTTGCGGTTGTCTTTCCAAATCAGTATGTACTGGGTTGATTTAATTAACTATTTAAAACTTTAAAGATACATCTTACATTTACATGTTCTTTTGAAAAAGTTGTTCCTATTTTTGAAATCTTTATACATAACTAAAACTATAGTTAATTTGTGGGAAAATATAGGATAAATAAGTTCAAAACATCACCTAAAGGTAACTTTGCATGGGGTTTATAGTCTGTATAAAACATGTGAGTTAGTAAACCAAGTTAAGTTAAGTCAAGTCAAGTTTTATTGTCATTTCAACATATATAGTACAGTACACAGTGAAATGAAACACGTTTCCCCAGGACCAAGGTGCTACATCAGACAACATAGATAAAAAAATAAAAAGAGCAGGACACAGAGCTATGTATAGCTCTAAATCTAAGAAAACTAAATACACAAAAAATACCCAAGCTAAATATACAAGTATTTATGGTTCCAATTTCTTTGCGTTGATGGCTTATGGAAAGAAACTGTTACACAGTCTGTTTGTGTGGACCCGAATGCTTCTGTACCTTTTTCCAGATGGCAGGAGAGTAAAAAGCATGTATGAGGGGTGTGTGTGGTCAGCCACAATGTTTCTGGCTTTATGAATGCAGCATGTGGTATATATGTCCATGACAGAGGGAAGAACAACCGTGACAATCTTCTCTGCCATCCTCACTATTCACTGTAGGGTCTTGCAATCCGAAACAGTGCAATTCCCAAACCAGGAGCAGCTGCTCAGGGAGCTTTCGATGGTCCCTCTGTAGAAGGTTGTGAGGATGTGTGATGGAAGCTGTGCCTTCCTCAGTTTCCTAAGAAAGTAAAGACGCTGGGGCCTTCCTTGTTATGGAACCGGAGTTGAGGGACCAGGTGAGATTCTCCGCCAGGTGAACACCAAGGAATTTGGTGCTCTCTACGATCTCCACAGAGGAGCCATTGATGTTCAGCGGGAAGCAGTCGTGTTGTGTCCTCCTGAAGTCAACAACCATCTCTTTTGTTTTGTCTACATTCAGAGACAGGTTGTTGGCTTTACATCAGTTTGTTAACTTCTCCACCTCCTCTCGTATGCTCTCTCGACGTTCTTGCTGATAAGACCCACAACGGTCGTGTCATCAGCGAACTTTATGATGTGATTCGAACTGTACATTGCTGCACAGTTGTGTGTCAGAAAGGTGAACAGTAGGGGACTGAGCACACAGCCCTGAGGGGCTCCAGTGCTCAGTATGATGGTATTAGAAGTGTTGTTCGCAATCCAGACTGTCTGAGCTCTTCCAGTCGAAAAGTCCAGGATCCAGTTACAGAGGGAAGTGTTCAGGCCCAACATGGTCAGCTTCCCCATCAGGTGTTGAGGATGATAGTGTTGAATGCTGAACAAAGTCTGTGAACTGCATTCATACATATGAGTCTTTGTTTTCTAGTTGAGTGAGGGCTAGTTGGAGTGTAGTGGAGATGGCGTTGTCGGTGGAGCGATTCGAGCAGTATGCAAACTGCAGTGGATCCAATGTTATGGGCAGCAGGATCTTTATGTCCCTCATGATGAGCCTCTCAAAGCACTTCATGATGATGGGAGTGAGTGCAATGGGACGGTAGTCATTGAGGCAGGACACTAATGGTTTTTCGGCACGGGGACAATGGTCATTGTCTTGAAGCACTTTGGGACAACAGTGGAGCTCAGAGAGATGTTGAAGAAGTTGGTGAAAACATTTGCCAGTTGCTTTGCACATCCTCTGAGCACTCTTCTAGGAATATTGTCTGGTCCCACAGCTTTCCGTGGGTTGACTCTGCTTAGAGCTTTCCTCACGTTAGTAGTGGAGAGACAAAGTATCTGGTCATTGGGAGGAGGAGGAGATAATCTATTAAGTCAAAAGAAAAAGATAATTTTCAATTACAGCTCTTTCATATGAAATGTTTCTCTGTTTCATATGAAAACAAAATAGAAAAATGCTACTTTGAAAGTATCCCTTAAATAATATAGATGCCAAGGTGTGTTACTATTGTAGTGTGTTACATAACTAGAGTTGGTGGGAAATGTGGAATTTGAAAATTATTTCTCTCTGCTTGGAGTTTTTGCTAATATGCATTGAGCTGAATCTTTCTTGGACGTTATTCCTAATATCTGACTCCAGATAATATGCTGTTCTAATATTCTTCAATTTCTGAATAAAATTAGCTGAGATTAGCAGATGGCAATATAAAGATACTCATCTGTGATCATATTGACTTTGCAACACAGAAATGTCATCTTCTAGGCATCCTTTATCAATGAATCAAGGCAGAAGACATTAGAAAATATTGTTCTAACCCATGCTTAACAGAATCACGAAACAGACTCCTTGTCTGAAAAAATCCCCTTTTTATTTGGTTAATGTGAATTCCTGGCATTTACATTCAGAAAAGTCCTGGCAATAAGCCTTTCAAGGTTTAATTGCAAAAACAGACCTTATCAGTCCTTGGATAGTTGCCAGGCCAAGCTTCTAGTCACAATACTGTAAAATGAAATATCTGGCAAGGAGTTCCTGTGAGGCATGAACTCAGATAAGCAAATCTTCATAATAAGTGAATTGTCTCCTGCAAACACCACTCCCTGTTTGCTCCTATTCATTCCCTGTGGGAGGGGCTATTCAGCATCCCCTTGTGCCTTGACTTCTGAGTTGTCCCCTGTTCCTTATTTGTTCCCTTCTCCTGACAGCTTTGCACATTCGCACATCTGGAACAGGCTCCAGCTGTTCTTCTGCCCCACTTACCTCCGACTCCAAAGGCAGCTGATAAATGTCAGATGGCTCTGGTCCCATCTCTGCCTCTGATGCAGAGCATCCATCAAAGCCTTCTCCAGATTCCAGGACTGGCCCAAGTTCCTCCCCAATCTCCTCACTGTCCGAGTCTGGTGGCCACAACAAATATAACATGATACAATGCGGTATAATGCTGTGCAGCTTAGTTTATTTAATCATTATTTCGATTAAAATCAGATTAATCTGGAAATTCAGATTATAGAAATTAAAATTTGCAACAAACAAGCAAGAAAAAAATACAATAGGAGATAATACCAGTAGCTCAGAGTTGAACTTGGAACCATTGCTTCTCTCTAAGCTTGGTTGTTTTTGTGCAGATATTTCTTTACCCAACTTGGTAACATCTTGATAAGATACAATGCTAGAAAGAAATGGAGTTTACTCTCTGCTTATATAAGTTGCTTGCCCTTTCAGAGTTGTTAGGGGTGTTGTTTTGTCCTTGATACTTCCATATTTAGGTATTGTTTACCAGTTGCTTTTTTGTCTGGTGTTGAATCTGGTATTAATCCCTGCTTACCTAGATGTTAATATTCTGATATTTGTTTCTTTTTAAACTGTTTATCTCTTGAATGGTGTATAAATGTTTATCTCTCTATGTTCCTGTTGATGGTTTATTTGTCTGAGTGCCAAACTTTCAGGAATTCACTCACACTTTTGGATTTAGATTGGTCTAGAATGCTTACAGTTTTTCATTTGAAACTAAGGTTAAATTTAAGTGTTGTGACATTAAGCAATTTTTATTATGTCTTCTTAAAACTAGTTGTTTTCATTGATGCACTCTGCCAGTTTTCTGTCTGGTTGTTCTACATAGTGGCTGTTAACAATACTCACACTGGGTGTGGTAGATGACTTCTATTTTTTTTTCCTTCTTGGGTTACTGTGATCCACTGAACTATATTGTTTTCAATTGTCAGGGAAAACAGTTAAGAAGTTACTATGTTTAATATATCCAATCAGTTTTGAGATGTCTAAGAAAACTAGTTTAGCTAGATTAAAGGATGCATATAAAGATTGTCCTTGACTTTGATATTCCTTAGCAAACCAGATATTTGTTTGAAATAGAAGTGATGTTTCGCATTGCATTATAACTGATTGTAAAGCCTGTAGGTTATCTGTTAGCTCACCATAAGTATGTGGATCAGATCTACATTGCTTTTGAAGAAATATATCTATATATCTATATATCTATATATCTATATATCTATATATCTATATATCTATATATCTATATATCTATATATATATCTATATCTATATCTATATCTATATCTATATCATATCTATATCTATATCTATATCTATATCTATATCTATCTATATCTATATCTATATCTATATCTATATCTATATCTATCATCTATATCTATCTATATCTATATCTATATCTATCTATCTATCTATCTATCTATATCTATATCTATATCTATATCTATATCTATATCTATATCTATATCTATCTATATCTATCTCTATATCTATACTATATCTATATCTATATCTATATCTATATCTATATCTATATCTATATCTATATCATATCATATCTATCTATATATATATCTATATATATATATATATATATATATATATTATATATATATATATATATATATATATATATATTGTATTTGTGCTGATAAATATAAATTAAATTTTGGCACATACACACATACATACATACATACATACATACATACATACATACATACATATAACCTCAAAGAAGATTTTGTGCAATTGTGAGCCTAGTATGCATGCATGTACAGTATGTGCATATACATACATACACAAAGCAAAATAGGAAAAGCCAAATTTCTGGTCATTGACTGAATAATATTATTGACTAGTTGATAACCCAGCATTGCCTGGATATATATTTATCCCAATCCTGTATTAGACCAGAAAAGGAATGAATTATAGGTGGCAACATAAGTGCGGAATGGACTGTCCTCCCTCCTTCCATTAATGTCACAATTCCTGAAGAGGTGATTGCAAGAGCAACTTCTCCCTTCGCCCTGGTTTTGGCAACAATTAAATTAGTTAAAAATGTTTTCCTTGTGCTCCCAGAAACATCAAGAAAAATGATACCACTGTGTTGAAAATATCTGGATCAAACGTAATTTCTAATGTTGGATTCTCCCCCCCCCTTACCAGAGGAAGCCCCCTTGTGGAGTACTGTGAAGCTATTACCATGGCAACTCCACTGCGCTGTACAGTAGAAGTTATTTATGGCAGTACAGTAGAAGCCATTTTAAGGCACAACAGGCTGATCCTGACAGAAACCCCCCCCCCCAGCGGTGTGAGGGGTGTCTTACCCCCACAATTTGTTTCCAAAGAATAAGTCATCTGTGTACCAAGTCTGGTTGAAATTGCTCAAGCATTCCAGAGTTATATTGGAAGATAGATAGATAGATAGATAGATAGATAGATAGATAGATAGATAGATAGATAGATAGATAGATGATAGATAGAGATGATAGATAGATATAGATATAGATATAGATATAGATATAGATATAGATATAGATATAGATAGATATAGATATAGATATAGATATAGATATAGATATAGATATAGATATAGATATAGATATAGATATAGATATAGATATAGATATAGTATAGATATAGATATAGATATAGATGATATAGATATAGATATAGATCGTGATATCATGACACCTAGTATCTTCCTAACGATATAATAGATCACTTCATGGCTACTTATCTTGGGTATTGAGTAAGACTTAATTGGAACAACGTGTCTGAATTAATCAAAGCATCACAGACAAAATGCTAAGCCAAGTCTATTTATGACATGGAAAAAAGCAATATGCTACATTTCAATAATCAAGATCTAGTGAAGAAGTTATAGTAAGTCAAGGAAGGAGAAAAACCTTGAATTATTGAAGAATGTGCAAACAATAGCACAATTATTGACAAAATTTTATTTTAAAAATTTAAATAAGAAATCATTATGCCACAATGTGAGTTAATCTGTTTACTGTTTGATTAACGTTTGGCTTATATACTATTTCTTTCATATCACATTTCTCAACTCATTTATCCAAATGTTCAATATGAGAAAGATTGCACTCTTTCTAAAACCTTGAGGCTAAAATTGAGATTTTAATTCAGAAGAATTTTTCTGATTGGCTACAGCATGTCCATCCCTTTAAGCAAATTTTGACTTTGATTTTTTCAATAATTTCCTTATAGCTACAGTAATAATAATGCAAATAAGAGTATGGATATCTATTTGATGATAATGCATATTTGTATCTGATGTTTACACAAAAACGTGTTAGATTACAAAAGCAGAAAGACTCAACTGGTGATACAGCAAATGCATCATATGATTAGATCTTATAGGGAAAATTAAAAAAAACTTTGTGACAAAATGTATGATATTCTGAAGAATTGCAACTGTTTATTGAAGCCAAGCACAGCAACCCAGAAAAGGAACAATGCTTGAGCATTTAAAAAAACCCAGCAAAATCAATAAAATTAGCTCCATTGTAATTCAGAATAATTTACCTGATTGGCTACAGCATGCCCATCCCTTTAAGCAACTGGTTGCTGCCCTAGAATGCTATTCAATTGCTGTTGTTTGTTTTCTTTTAACAAAAAATCTTGTAATTGATTGACCAAAGATCAGTTAAAATAATTAAATCTCTTCAACTCTAGGAGCTCATATCCACATCATACTTTAACATCTCCTAAGGGGCACCCTTTCAGTTTTGCTCTTGCTACCATTCCTACATGAGTTCAAAAAGCAAATCTTGTGAAGACTCTAATCCGGATTCACGACCAGACTCGCTCAGTAGGCAGCCCACTTCAGTCTCAGTTGGAATTCCTGAAACTGGCAAAGAAACATCCAGGACCAGAATTGGAGACAAGCAGCTTAGAGTCCTCTGCAGATTTATCCCTGGTCAGAGCATTCAAAGTGATGGCATCTGCTACATTTTACTTATTTGATTATGTGCCATCAAATTGTTATCAACTCTTAGCAGCCACATAGATTTTGTTCGTGATAATATGGCCCCAACCTTTCAAGTCTTCCAATGATGCAAGAGTCTGCCTATAGAATATTTAATAGGCTTTTTTTTCCTGCAGTGGCATAAGTATTATAAATAGAAAAGATACCATCATACTATAGCTCTTGGAACAGTGGAACAGATTATCTTTCTATATTTGTATCACACTTGGCCAATAAATAATTCTATTGTATTCTAGATTTAATTCTATATTTTATTCCTAAATGCTATTAGCAGGACATTTTCATAAAGATAATTCAGCACCTGTTCAAGTCCCCTTATATGGAGAAGGATCTATTAAAAGTATATTTATACATATGAATTGATGATATAAATTGCAAGTGCAAAAATTAAGGTACTACAAATATAATTTATAGCATTGTCCCTGCCCAACATTTGGGTTAAGCTTTCATATTCCTCCAAATATTATGGCTAAATTATATTTAATGTGACAAAAAGGGAAAGTGATTAAGTGTTCATATTTATTGCATTTTAATTAATTTAATTTAATTCAAATAATCTAAATTAAGTCAAGCTTAGTTTTCCTCCTACCCTGCCAGTATTGAAGTCGGTCAGTGTAACACTGAAAAATGAAGTTGAGACTCAGTTCCCAAAAAGTTAATTGTTATTTCTATCTTCCTTTCTCATTCTCTCTTTATGTATGTTTATACTCTATCTTTCTGTCTCCACCTCTCTCTGTGTGTGTCTCTGTCTTTCTCCCTCCCCCTCTCTCTTGATACATGTCAAATAAACGGTTTCTTTTTTTCATTGTTTGCGCAAAAACTCCGGGGGGGGGAATAACCATTAATTTCCTGTGGTTAATTACTTTATTGCCACAGAGATTTAACTATAATTTCTTTTCATTAAACCTTCAGAAACTGTATGCCTATATTGGATGCACATAATTTGATATTAAATCTTCAGGTGTGTGGATATATTTAATTTATTTTTAATTTAGTTGAGGCTATAATATGTTCTTTAGAGATAAATTATTTAAAATGAAATGATGCTCAGTCCAAAAGTGGAATGATGACAATACTATAGGAAATTAGAATAAGATAAATAGAAAAAATGCAAGGATTATACAAAAAATGCATTACTATATATATAAAAAACATTTAAAAAATCCCTGCAGATATCTATAGTTCACTTGAAAGGGTGATGACACTTATGCTGTCATACAATCCACACTTAATTGGGAGCATGTTCTATTGAACTCAATTGGAGTTACTTTTCAGAGGTTATAAATGAATTTCAATAATAGCAGTATATCAGATAAAACATACAGTTTGGTCAAAACTTGATTCAAATTTTATAACACAATGTAGTTCAGTAAAGATCATCTACTTGACTTTTCTCTAACAATAAAAGGAAGATATTTTTACTCTTTATCTCTATAATTTATCCTTGTGAGGTTTCATGCAGGTTCACAGGTATGGTCATAATTTTTGATAAGCTAGTTGAGGTACAGAAAAGCTCTGTATGAAGACCTTCATCTGCAAACTGTAAGAATGAAGCCATATATATAACAGTCCCAAGCTATGTAAAGTGTGTTCATTTATAAATAAATAGCTCACACCTATGCATAACAGCAAACTATAAGAAATAGATGATCTTCCTGTGTTTTTCCAGAAGGATTTATAATAGACTTATTTTCTACTTTAGGTTCTTCACAAACGTATTTATTGCTATATCTATGCTACAAGGGTGGGTTGTAGCCAGTTTTACTACCGGTTCATAACCCGCACGCGCACCAGATGCACACTGTGTGAGTGTGTGTTGATCAATATAAATTGTTCTTTGCTCATGGGCAGAACAATTCACAATGAACTACACACGCACAGTCACTAAAAACCAAAATGGCAGTGGCCAAGCGGCAGTAAGGGAACCGGTTCGGGGGTGTGGCAGGCCTGTTGCTGCCAGTTCTGTGACCCAGGCCTGAATTCCAATACCGGTTTGGGCGAACCGAGCCAAACCAGGAGCCACCCACCTCTGCTATGCTGTCTTAAACCACACCATCATTTTCAGGTACAGTCATATATCTAAGAGGACAACGTTAATAAATCTAAAAGTTTTATCTTTATTGTCATCTTTATTATGTAATGGCATCAATAGATAGGCATGGTTGTTCTTTCTGGAGTAAATCCTGTTCACAAATCAGATAGGATATTATTTGTGTGGTGTTAATAAATTATTTATAAATTATAAAAACCCCAAAAGTAATTCCTCATTATTCATTTGTTTAAATGAATTCCAGCAAATTCTGATAAGACAGGTATATGAATATTTGAAAAAAATCTGATTTTTGCCAAAAGTGCCAAAAGATTTCTTCATGCAGGGGTCATAGTTCTTAGCCATAGAACTCCCACAGGATTCTCTAAGAAGAGAACTCCAATTGAATTATTCTCCGTGCTTAGTAATCACATTGACTCAAATTATTTTGGTGCTTCTCTTAAAAACAAATTTTCTGACTAAAGCATTTTTATTGTATCTTTTTATTTACATTTAATGTATTATTTTACAGCTTTCACAGCCAATGAAGAGTACAGGTATGGGTTTCAATTTGGTTTTGATCATAGAGCTACCATATCAAACTGAAGCCATAAATTTCAGTTCTCACTTGTCAAACACTGACCTACAAACTTATCAAAAATCTTAATTTCCTGCTTGAGGCGAAATAGGAAACTATGGTGAATTAGAGATTTCTTGGTTTATTGAGGATGCTGGGAAGGGATGAATGACAAAGACTTTATAAGCTGAAATATTTTTCAGGGGAAACTGAAATAAATAAAAATAAATAACACCAAGTTACCTCTATTTGGTTTATCTAACACTACTTTTCCCACTATGCTAGTTGATTTTCAAATATCATAATGGGACAAGCTTAGCATTCAAATTAATACTAAATAAAATTATGGTTAAATATCTATGCACAAAACATTTTACAACTTTGTCTGTAATCAGTGCATGTTCATGTGTTTCCTATATATAATGAATACCATTTTCTTCCTACTGATCTGTTTTTTTTACCTTAATGTAGGATATCATTTTATTTAAAGCACTTTATCTATATAAGAATAAATAATAGTGAAATTGGCAATAAACTATAGTATCAGTTAAATAATTTTTTAAATTTTAGAAACATTGCATTATGTGAACTAAATTTTATATTAGTATGTGAAATGAAATATTAAATTTAAATGGCTACGGGGAAAACCTCTGCTATATATATTTGATTAACAAATACATTTCATTAATAAATAATTGTTATTGCACTCTGATATCCAAGATGTACAATGGATAAAAAAGAATTCAAGAATAACATGGGAAATCAGGATAAAAACCTTGGCAAAGCAAAACTTGTTTTTAAATATTTTTATTTCAATTTTATTTTTTCAGGTGATATACAGTATACTAATGATACATTATTTTGTGTATTGTAGATAAAATGCTTAGCCCACTTTATCATACATTATTTCACATTTTCTTTTTCTGTATCAAATTTCAATAAAACTTTAATATTTTAGCAATAATGTGTTCATGATTTGCACATAATTGTATTTCAAACTCAGTCTTACCCTGGTCTAAAACAAAAGTTATTTTGTCTAATTTAAATCTAATAATTGTACATAAGGAAACCACTGGCCAGCGTGTTCTTCTGCCACCAGATCTTCTCTTGATCCACTTATTTATGAGTGATAAATAATAGTAAAACCTAGGGGATTCCAGCCAGATTCTGTAATTGTAATAAATTTTATTAGAGGAAATCTGCAGCATGGCTATCTGCTAATAGGAAAGATTAAGGGTATACAAGTGCCAAAAGAAGCACTATGCCACCCTAATGAAGCTCTGCCTTTTTGTACACCTCCTTGACATTACCATGAAAGAGCTTGCATTAGTATAGTGAGTTAGAAGTAATGGGATGAAACTTCAAGGCTGTATTAAGAGTTGTTAACCTATTCTTGCATAGCTTCTTTTCTGGTAATCTTATACTACTAACTAGAGCATACAAAATATTTGCTAGACCAATTCTTGAATACAGCTCATCTGTCTGAACCCGCATATCAGACATCAATACAATTGAGAGAATCCAAAGATATTTCATGAGAAGAGTCCTCTATTCCTCTACCCCAATAAAGTTACCTTATGCCACCAGACTTGAAATTTTGGGCACAGAGAACTTAGAATTACACTGCCTTTGGTCTGACCTAAGCATAGTACATAAAATTATCTGCTACAATGTCCTACCTGACAATAATTATTTCAGCTTCAGTCACAATAATACATGAGCAGATACAAACTTAAGGTAAACTGCTCCAAACTCGATTGCAGAAAATATTACTTCAACAACAGAGTGGTCAATGCCTGTAATGCACTACCAGACTCTATGGTTTCTTCCCCAACCTCCAAAACTTTAATCTTAGCTTGGCTACTGTTGATTTCACCCCATTCCTAAGAGGTCTGTAAGGGGCGTGCATAAGCACACCAATGTGTCTACCATCCCTGTCCTAATGTCCCTTTTTATTCGTATCCTTTTTATGTATTCAAAATCATGTTTATACTTTCATGTTATCTTATATAAATATGCTTGACAAAATAAAATAAATAAATAAAATTATGTACAGATTACATATTAAGAGGAACTTTTTAATAGTGAAAACTGTCCATCAATGGAATAGGTTTCCAAGTGGAGTACTTTCTTTCCATTGCCTGGAGGTTTTCATCAGAGGCTGGAAAGACACTTATAGGGAATCATATAGTGAATCGTGGAATATGCAGGGGATTGGACTCCTTCCAATTCTAATTCCAGTTCACTGCTTTCATGACTTGCAGTGGAGGTCATAGTGCAACATTTGGAAGCCATAGCATTTCTACAAATAAACCCAAAATATGGATCAGATATGTAGATGACACCCTCATCATATTAAAAAAGGGACAATTAGAGAACACTCACAAAACTATCAACAATATCTTCAAAGGAATCCAGTTTACTAGAGAAGAAAAAAACAACAACTGACTACGTTCCTGAATATCCTGATCAACAAATAACATGATTGCAAATGAGAAACACAAGGGTACCACTAGGAAAGCAATAAGCCAACCTTCTGCAAGAAAAGCTACATAAGAACTTTCTTTAGATAAGTGTCAGGTCAGCCTGGCTTGGCTTGGGGGCCTCATAGGCATCCTGCCATAAAAAGAAGAAGGGGGAGGAAGCATGAAAGAGGGAAGGATGAAAGAGTGAAATATAAAAGGGCAATAAAGCTGTATGTGTATGTGATAGGAAATTGGGAGGGGGGAATCACAAGTGAGAAGAATCAGAGCAGCCGGATCCTGTTTGTACCAACATTTCACAGCCTGAGATGTTTTCAAAACATCTTGGCAAGCTCCAAGATAGCATCACCATCAGAGGGATTTGTAACTGGCTGACAAACCGTACTCAACAAGTAGTCCTTAATGGTACTATGTCTCCATGGAGGGAAGTAAAAAGTGGGTTATGACAAGGTTCTGTTTTAGGCCCAGTACTCTTCAACATCTTATTAAATGACTTAGATGAAGGAATAGAAGGGAAACTTACCAAATTTGTGGATGATACTAAGCCAATAGAATGGAATAGCCAATAGCCTAGATAGCAGGGTCAAGATCCAGACCCCTTTGTAATTCTGTCTTTAAATCTCAATAGTTTCCCTTTGGAAGTATATTTCATGTTCCCTCTCCATTTTTCCATATCTTGGTTTAGATTACCCATAATTGTCTATAAATGGCAATCCTTACTGTTCAATGTTCATTACAATTCCCTTAATCTACTATATAGAATAACAAGTGATACACATCTCACTTTGTTCATCTTAAAAGTTCTATATATGTCCATGTTTCGTATATTTTAACCCATGCTTAATTGTCCTTCTATTGTCATATTCAATCAATTAGCAACTCAGTTTAATTAGCATGTATAAAAGTGAATCAGAAACCTCTGCTTTACAATCTCCCCATATCAGTTTCATATTTGTCCATATTCCATATGTTTTAACTTTTATTTAATTATCTTTCCATTATTATATTCAGTCAGTTAGCAACTCCATTTTATTGTCATATTTAGGAATAAACCTCTTATCTTAACTTTATATTTTCCCATATAAAAATTTCTAGATGTCTGTTTTTTTCCTAGTAAGTCTTTTGTCCCACTTCTCTATTCCTGCCTTCTCCCTTTTCTTTGTTTTGACATGTCCACCCTCTTCAATTTTCTCCAAGCCTCTGTCAAAAAGATCTTTTATATTTCCCTTTGTTGGAGCGTAACCTCCTATTTCAATATTCCTTATTCCACTGTCAACCTCCAAAACATCTTTTTCTGCTTTTTATTCCCTTTGTTGGGATACCCCCTTTACAATTTTCCCTATACCATTGCCAAGCCCTATGGAGTTTTTTGTCTGCTTTTTATTTCCCACTATTTCTACCTCTTCATTGTCTCTCCCCCCTACTTCCTTCCCTTCTTCCTTAAATACATGCTTTTCTGAATTCAGAATTCTGTTTAGGCTTGATTTTAATGATTTATGCATATTTTTTATAATTTCACATAATTCTTCAAATTCCCACCTTTCCATAATCTCCAGTTCCAAGGTTACAATTAGTTATAAAATTCTTATTTCAGAATTCTGGTCCACCTTAAATGTATCTACTTCAGCTGCTGTGGAGCAGGGCAACAGGAACCATCTTGGTCTTTTGTTCTTCCTTAATGTCCAGTTCCAAAATTGCAGTTAGTTATACCAATCTTATTTCAAAATTCTGGTCCACCTTAAATTTAGTCAATTCAACTACTGTGAAAACGGAAGAGAAGCTGGAGCCATCTTGATCTTTTGCAAACAAAAAGAAAAAAAAAAGACTTCATATTTCCCCAGTTCTTGATTTTGTTATTATTTTTCCTTGGTACTTTCCACTTCTCATTGGTTATAATTGCTCAAAATATATTAATTGGAACAAACTTGCATACAGCCAAATTCAGGTATGTTTCTCTTCACTCTTGCTTTTCCAAGTTCTGATTTATGGCAGTTGGTAAATTAAAATTTCCCACACAAACAAAATTATGTTATCAGTTGTCAGTAAGGAGATGGTGCTTTTTTCTTGACCTTTCTCCCTTCTTGCATTCCAGTTCTCATTAATTGGAGTTGCTTAAGATATTTTAGTTAAAAGACACTTGGATGAAGCAAATCTTCACGCTCCTAGACTCCTTTAAAACACAATCTTTTCAAGTCCAAACCAAATTTAGTGTTTGTGTTTAAGTTGGTTGTGTTTAAGTGGGTTTGTCACTTCTCTTCTTTCTCCTTTCTGTCTAATTTTTTTCAAGGAAATGTCTCTCTTTGGGGCTAGTGATTCAACCCTCCATTTTTCCCCTTCTTTCTTTTTGCAAAAATCCCAATCTGTCCATCAATATTATTTATGCTCTCAAGAGTCTTTGCCTTTTCCAAATTCTGATTTATAACTGTGGATTAATAGGTCTTTCCAGGCTTTCATTTCACCTCTGCACACTCCTGTTCAGCTGCTTTGGCCTGGAGCCAGCTTTTTGTGCAGCCATGTTGCCATGCTGCTGTCCCGGCTCCGATTCAGAGGGCAAATCTCTGACCTACAAGGGACCTGTTGCACTCCCTCGAGGCCTGATGAGACACTGCCTCTTCTTCACACACCCACAGGTGGGTTCTGATCAAAAAAACAGATCTTGGAGACAGTTTGTCAGACAGGGTTCATGTGAGACTCTTCAGAGCTCACATCCCCCATGTCTGTCCAACTGGAGAACTTCAGGTCGACTCTGAAATGTTTCAATATTTAAGGGGCTGCCACAGAGAGGAGGGTGTCAAACTATTTTCCAAAGTACTCAAAGGCCAGACAAGGAACAATGGATGGAAACTGATCAAGAAGTCATTCAACCTAGAAATAAGGAGAAATTTTCTGTGAGAACAATCAACCAATGGAACAGCTTGCCTTTGGAAGTTGTGAGAGCTTCATCATTGGAAGCTTTCAAGAAGAGACTGGATTGCCATTTGTCAGAAATGGTGTAGGGTCTCCTGGTTGGGTGGAGAGTCTGACTAGAAGATGTACAAGGTCCCTTCCAACTCTGTTGATTTGCTATCTGTTAAGCTAATAGTAACAATCCAACCAAAGAACTCTAAAACCATCCCTACCAATGCTGAGGGCAAGCAACTAGAATATAAATTGAGAGCAAACCTCACTCCTTATTGATAGTGTTTTAGTATTTGCAAGAAAGCAACCAAGCTCAGGGTGAACCAAAGACCCCTTATTTGTTGTTGTGGCTTGCTACTGTGGAAAGAAAGGATCCAAACATAGCATGCATGCAATTTTTTAATATATACATATATTACACTTCTAGTACAATTTGCTTTAGTGCAGATATAAATAGGATTGATAACAGTAAATTATCAAAAGAGTTTTTCTCCAAAGGTAAATTATTCTAATAAAATTTTGATTGCCAAATATTTCTGGCTACAATAATTATTATGAATTATATTTAAATTTTCCTGTGGTTTTGATGGATAGTCTAGTGGAAGTAACAGTGACTAGTGACTAGTATCACTAACTTGGTACTATGATTTCCAACATCACCACACTTTCTGAGTGTTTAATTGAACATGAAAGGTTCTATATTTAAATATTTTTAACTGGTATTCTCAGTTTTAACTAAAGTACATTAAGTACATAGGACCATGGTAGGAAATGAATTAGACTGCAATCATGAACACAGCATGTTTACATTTTAATGTGCCATTTTTCACATTCTGATTTATTTTGGGATGCATGTAAATTTGAAAAGAAGCTAAATATCGCTATTTTTTTGTAGGCTGATTTTCACCTGTGCCCACCTACCATTCAAGAAATATAATTCATACTTCTCCACTTTGAAAACTTAAGGAAATGTGGAGCCTATATAGAATTCTAAAGATAGATAACAAGAACCATGGAAGGGAGTCTTCTCAGTTGCTGCCCAATTTCTGGGAACCAGCTTCTTCAGAAAATTCAAATGTCTCTTATCCAATTGGTTTTTTAGACAGGCCATTAAAACTTGGCTATTTCATCAAGCCTTATCATATGAGATATTTTAATATATTTTGTTTTTTTTATGAAATGTATTGCTATGTTTTATTTTAGATTTTTATTTGTTCTTTATATTAGCTGCTTTATCTTTTGTTGAGTCACCTTCAGTGAGCTGACGGTACTTGTTACATTTAATTGATGTTAATATGGGAAGATACATCTGAATATGGATACATGCTTTGGTTTTTATTATTGTAACTATTATTAATATTATTACAGTGCTATTATTTTTAAATTCTTTTATATTTTTTAATATTATGTATGTAGAATACAGAGTCATTCTAGTTGGTCCATTATAAATATCTAAATTTACTAAGGATACAAAAGATGATAAAGTAGTGCCTCTGACATACAGAAACATCTACAGAATAATGTTACTTTTATGTTTCTTAGCAAATCATATTTCTTAGAACTGAGTAACTGTTGCCTAGAATAATTTGATCAACAAAGTATAAAGATAAAAAGTTCAATTAGATTGAGGTTTGGCATTAAAGACTGAGGCTGGAAATATTTCAGAATATAACGGGTGGGTTGGCAGTAGGAGCTATAGGGTAACTGAAAATTGATTTGTGCATTTTATTTACAGAAGATTTCATTTCCCCCCATTAATGAAATGGCCATTTTCATTCACAGATGGAATTTTTCTGAATCTGTTTCCTCCTACACCCCACAGCCAGCTTTGGTTAATTTTCAGACTTGACCGTTCTTTTGCTGACTTTTCTTCCATTTCAGATTTGGTCTTGTTCTGTTCAGCTAAGAGACAATTATATGCAGAGTGATGGACAGAGTCATCAATGCAAATCTCAAGCTGTTTACATGATTTATTTCCAAGATTTTGTTGGGTTTGAAAGAATAAAAAAGAATCATCCCACTTACACTGGCTCAAAATTTAAAATTGCTGGCAATTGCAGAGAAATTTCCATAGAGCAATTCAAATTATTAATATTGTGCAAGGTATTTTAGATTTTAAAATAACATATGCTGATATCAGATTTTAAAATCTTTAATGCCCTCCACAAAATAATCCTCTCTTTTTATCCTAACAACTTATCCTTCAAATGTGCTTTTCAGATTTACAGCACTGGTGTAACCTTGTCCTTTTCAGCACTGCTCTTTCTGTGTAACTAGCAGTGTCTAGGTCACAGACCATACTTTTGTAATTTATTGCATATTATATGTACACTTAGACAGGTGATGAATGATCTGTGAAAAAGAATAGTCTGTGGATAATACAGACTCTTGTTTCGCCTGGTTATCCAATCTAGTAATTATCTTCTTTAAGAGTAAATTGATTATCCATACTTCCTCTTTGGCAAAAGTGAATAAGCTGACCTCTTATATATCTCCTGTATTATTGTGGGATGACACTGTCTCCAAATGAGTCATAAGAACCAGAAAAAAAAATGAGTGGAGGAGAACTTATTATTTAAGTTTGAGTCAAAAGCAGGGAGCAAGCATGTATGTCAAAATGTACCCAAACTAGCTGAAATGGGACGTACTGCAATTTATTATTATATTTTTAGCCCATTTATGACTTTATACAAAGTTCAAGACAGAAACATATTACTTCCTCCTCCTATTTTCCTCACAATAACATCTCTATGAAATGAGTTGGACTAAGAGAGAATGATAGGCTAAGGTCACCCAGTTGGCTTTCATGTCTAAAGGTGCTCTAGAACTCACACTTGCTGGTTTCTAGCCTGATGCCTTAACCACTAGATGAGAATCTAAATCTGATTTTTATTTCAGTATGATATACATTCAGTTCTGGATCATTCTGTTCAAGTGTTCAGGAATGACTGGCTTTAGAAAGCCCCATAGGCATATTTTCATTATAAATAATTTATCCTAACATATGGATAAGTCCTTTACTTATGACTGGCAGTTAACAACTGTTTAAATTTATAACAGACCTCCCCAGGGCTACTTATGACCCAGATTCAAAGATCTGATGGATTGCCCATCTCCTCCAAGTTCACATGATCAATCTTGACAACTGGCAACTTGACACTTGGCAACTGGCCTGCATTTGTGGCATTTTGCAGGATTTTGCGGTGACCCAACATGATTCATACTCTTTTTTGCCCCAAACTGGCATTTGCTTAGCACACTGCAGTGGTTGTTTTGTGACCACTGCATTTGTTAGCAACCACTGCACAAAGTTTGTAAAATTGTTCCTGGTCATGTAGTGACTCGCTTAATGACTGGAATAACTTTCAATCATAATTTTGGGGTTAATTACAATAATAGGTCAAGGAATATACGTAGTAGTATGTTAAGGCATGAAATATTTATCTGAATTTTTCATGCACCATTTTTGAAACAATAAAATGTTTAACACTCATGTCTACAATAGGTTCCTTAGAATTTCAGTCTAGATATTTCCATTCTTGCTATATGCATCCTCTTCCATAAAGATGAGAAAATTCTGAAGAAATATTGAATAAATGTAATTTCTTAAAAATCACTATAACATTACACATAATAAATATTTAGTAAATATTACTATATGCTGTAAACTAATATTCAGAAAACATATAAAGTTAAGACCATGTAATCATAGGGGTAATCTAAAGGGGCAGGGAGAACCCAAGAAAATATAAATGTAGAGCAGAAATCTTCCAAATTGTTAAGTAAGATCTTTTGAGTATAATTTGGACTGTAATTTTGTATAACTTGGAAGCACACTCAAAACTAGAGTAACATAGCCAAATGTTTTACTAGTGTTAAATTTCTAATTGTAAGCTATCAAGTAGAAATGGACCATTAATAAGCAACATAAAAATGTTTACATGACCTGTCCCATAGCCATAATAAAATAGGGATGATTGATATATTTTTAATTTCTCCTGAAAATTGCAAGATTTAGATTTAGATTTAGATTTTAGATTTTAGATTTTAGCTTTATTTGTATGCCACCCTTTTCCCTGAGGGGACTCAGGGCGGCTCACAATTCAGGGGGAGGGAAGTACAAAACAAGTTATACACATAAAGACAATACATCATTAAAAAGCACAACAATCATACTATTCGGGTGGGGTTGAAGTCTTTAGCCCCAGGCTTGTCGGGACAGCCAGGTTTTAAGGGCTACGCGGAAGGTCTGGAGGGTGGTGAGGGTACGAATCTCCATGGGGAGTTCGTTCCATAGGGTCGGAGCAGCCACCGAGAAGGCTCTCCCCGGGTAGTTGCCAGTCGACATTGACCGGCTGATGGAATTCGGAGGAGGCCTAGTCTATGGGATCTTATTGGCCTAGTGGAAGTAATTGGCAGTAGGCGGTCTCTCAAGTACCCAGATCCAATACCATGAAGGGCTTTGTAGGTGACAACTAGCACCTTGAAGCACACCGGAGATCAACAGGCAGCCAGTGCAGCTCGCGGAGGATAGGTGTTACGTGGGTGAAACGAGGTGCACCCACGATCGCTCGCGCGGCTGCATTCTGGACCAGCTGAAGTCGCCGAATACTCTTCAAGAGCAGCCCCATGTAGAGCACATTGCAGTACTCCAGCCTAGAGGTCACAAGGGCACAAGTGACTGTTGTGAGAGCCTCCCGGTTCAGGTGAACCTGGGCAAATGCCCCCCTGGTCACAGCTGACAAATGGTGTTCAAAGTCAGCTGGGGTCCAGGAGGACTCCCAAGTTGCGGACCCTATCTTAGGGGCGTAGTATTTGACCCCCCAGCCTGAGAGATGGAACACTTGGCCAATTAGTGGGAGGAAGCACAACAGCCACTCGGTCTTATCTGGATTGAGTACAAGCTTGTTAACCCCCATCCAGTCTCTAACAGCCTCAAGGCCCCGGTTCATCACGTCCACCGCTTCATTGAGTTGGCACGGGGCGGACAGATACAACTGTGTATCGTCCGCATACTGGTGGTATTTTATCCCGTGCCGTCGAATGATCTCGCCCAGCGGTTTCATGTAGATATTAAAAGATGCCACAAATATTTGCAATAGTTAGCTTCCTAGGGCTGAGGTCAGTTTTGTGCCTAAGGTGAGACTAGAATTTCCAGTCTTCCAGTTTCTAGCCTGGCGCTCTAATCATTAGACCACACTGGCTGTTTCTATATATGTTAAGGCTATGCAAATCCACATGTCCTTTTTAAGGGCTGAGAGAGTATGTCTGCTCAAGCTCAAGACAGTCACATGGGAGGTCACCCCATTAGTCTGAGTTCAGAAGCAGAAATCTCTGCCACCCACATTTTGTTGAAGTGAAGAGAATAGAATCAGACCTTGAGGGACAGGCAAACACTGTTATATAAACTAAGGGGGCTGAAATATTCCTTAAGTTTTGGGAAACAAGATACTCAAATAAGCTCCCCGGATTCCTTTGGATATTACATAAAAGAGAGGTAAAGCAAAATGGCGCTTGCAAAATTCATGCCAGCCCTTTGGGATAGATTAGACCAGGTGTCAGAACCTCTCCATTAGATAATTAGGAAAGAAGACCACGAGACTCCATGAGTAGAAATCAAGTGTACTTTTACTAATTATAAATGATTAAAGGCATAGTGAAGCGAAGTCTGATTATTTAGGCGCGAAAGCGATTGATATATAGAATAACCCATTCCCCACCCCTTGGCATCACAGTTACAGTCCAATCATAATTCTCCCAAGTGTCAGGTGTGAGATAACTTCAAAAGGCATCACGAAGATGGAATGTCAGTGCCGTTAGTCCTGGCGGGAATCTCCTACGCATGCGTAGTCCGACAGGCAGCTGAGCTCCAGAACCTTCCTCCAGCACAATTAGTAACCCCTCCCAAATACCATGCCCTCCCTCCCCATTTCATGGCAGTCGAAGCAACAGCAAAGCAGAGGCTGACATCCGGCCGTCCTCCGGAAAAAAAAAGGCGTTCAGGCCTGGAAAACGACAAAACACAAACAAACAGACGAACAACAAAAACAGAAAAGAAAAAGAGGAGGGGGAGAGAAAGTCAAGGCTTGTCAGGATAAGCAGAATAAAACTGTCGAAGCAGTCGGGGAGCATGGACATGGGACTTGTCCACCCACTCGGTATGAGATGGAGGAAAATGCTTCCAATCCACTAGGTACTGTATCCGATTGCACCGCCGTCGAGAGTCTAATATTTCTCGAACCTCAAAATGTTGTTCACCATCAATCAAGAGGGGGGCAGGCGGTGGGTCCACATGTGGACGTAAAGATGAGAAACGAACTGATTTAATGAGGTTAATGTGGAAAACTGGATAAACACGGCTGAGATGCTTGAGTAGCTGCAAACGAACCGAAACAGGATTGATGACTTTGATGACGGGAAATGGGCCCACGTACTTAGGCCCCAACTTCTTAGACTTTCATGTAGTTTGAAGGAACTTTGTGGATAAATAAACCTGGTCACCCACTTTGTACTGGTAAGGTTGCGCACGCTTTTTATCAGTCTGTTTCTTATGAGCGCGATGCGCAGCATCCAAAGTACTAAGTGCCAAAGGCAAATATGGCTCAATTGCTCACTCCACTCAGAGACGGAAGAAACTTGTGGTTGCTCAAGGGGAACTTCAGGAATAGGAACAAAGTCCTGACCAAACAAAACACAAAAAGGAGTGAATCCAGTGCTGCTATGGACAGAATTATTATAAGCCACGTCAGCGTGCGGCAACAAGTCCACCCAATCATCTGCTGATAATTGATGAAACAACGTAAATATTGTTCCAGAACAGAATTAGTCCTCTCGTAAGCCCCATTGGTCTGAGGGTGGTGGGCGGAGCTTAGGCCCTGGGCGGAGCCAATGCGCTTAAGAAATTCCTTCCAGAAAACAGAAGTGAATTGAACACCTCTATCGGAAATGATGCGATCAGGCACCCCATGTAAATGGTAAACGTGAGAAATGAAGAGCTTAGCAAGTGCCTTCGCAGAAGGAATCTTGTGGCACGGAATAAAATGAACTTGCTTGGAAATAAGTCAGTAACCACCCATATGACGGTGTGCTCCTGGCTCTCGGGAAGTTCGACAATAAAGTCCATAGAGATTTCCTTCCAAGGGGCGACAGGGCGGGCTACAGATTGGAGTAGACCTTGCGGTTTTCCTGGTGGTCGTTTAGCGGCTGCACAGACCAGACAACTGGCAACATAAAGTTCAATGTCTTTTTTCAAAGAGGGCCACCAAAACTGCCTCTTCACCAAATGCAGCATCTTTACAAATCCAAAGTGACCCGCCAACTTGGAATCGTGAGCCCGTTGGAGAACAATGAGACGAAGAGAGGCAGGGACGTAAAGTTTCGCCCCAATCCACGGTAATCATCTCTCATTGTGCATTCACCTTGATGCTGGGAACCAGTCATCCTGGGAAGGGCCTGTTTGAGGTCAGAAAGGAAATCTTGAGGTACTTCTACTTTCGAGCGTGCCTGCTGCCGAGTGACAACCGGAGCAGCAAGGCTGGATGCGGGAACCACGGGTTGAACAATACTCAGCTTAGAGCAGTTGTACTGGGAGTCTGGACAAAGCATCAGCCATGAAATTCTTCCCTCCTGGGATGTACTTGAGTGTGAAATTGAATCGATTGAAATGCTGAGCCCAGCGCATTTGCTTAGGGGAGAGGCGCCTCGGAGTCCGCAAAGCCTCTAAGTTCTTGTGGTCAGTCCACACCTCAAATGGGTGCTTAGCGCCCTCCAGAAAAGTGGTGCCACGTGGCCAAGGCCCAACGCACTGCAAATGCTTTTTTCTCCCAGATTGCCCAACGCCTTTCCGTGTCCGTGAGCTTATGGAGGTGTATGCGCATGGTTGTAAATTACCTTGGTCGTTGGTCTGAAGCAAGACGGCCCCAACTGCCACGTCGCTGGCATCAGCTTGAACAACGAAAGGCTTGTCCATGTCCGGATGCTTCAGAACCGGTTCCGCCGCAAAGAGCCATTTTAACTTCTCAAAAGCAGCCTGACACTCCATGGTCCAATCCAGCGGCTTGCTAGGTTTAGGTTTAGGCCCACCTTTGGGCTTCAACAAATTGGTGATGGGAAGCGCAATTTTGGCAAAAGAAGGGATGAACTGACGATAGAAATTGGCAAAACCCAAAAATTTCTGCAATTGTCTACGTGTACGGGGCGCCTCCCACTCAGTGACCACCTTCACCTTGGCAGGGTCCATCTCAATACCAGCGGGGGAGATACGATACCCAAGGTAGTCAATCTTCTCCTGGTGAAATTCACACTTGGACAACTTGGCATAAAGTTCAGCGGCCCGGAGCTTTTTCAGGACAGTGCGGACCAATGTGACGTGTTCGTCATAAGTTTGAGTGTAAATAAGGATATCGTCCAAATATACGATAACGCCCTTGTAAAGGTGGTCATGCAAAATCTCATTAATTAATTGCATGAAGACTGCAGGCGCCCCTGCAGGCCAAAGGGCATCACCCGGAACTGGAAGCAACTGAGGGGGCAGTTGAAAGCCGTCTTCCACTCATCCCCCTCCTTTATGTGGACTCTATAGTATGCTTCCCTGAGGTCCAATTTAGTGAAAATGCGGCCCTTTCCCAATTGGGCCAGCATGTCCTTCATCAACGGTAACGGGTATAGGTTTTGAGCTGAGATAGTTCAGGTTTTTGAAATTAACACATAATCTCAGGGAGCCATCTTTCTTCTCTCTGAACAACACGGGTGCAGCTACCTTGGGTCGTGCTGGCTCAATGAAACCCCTTTCCAAGTTTTTATCAATGAATTTTCTCATTTCCTCCATTTCCCTAGGAGACATTGAATATATTTGGGGCTTTGGAAGCTTTACCCCCAGCAAAATATCGATGGAGCAATCAGTAGGTCTGTGGGGTGGAAGCTTATCTGAAGATTTTTCACTAAAAACTCCTTTCAGGTCCCAATACACTTTTGGAATCTTTTCTTCCCCTTCAATTCTCTCCTGGCCCCTGCGGCCAATGCAGGGCTGGAGCCGGCAGGCTCTGGGGTATCGCCCTCCCCATTTGGAGCTGTGCTGTTGCGAATGCGCAGCCACCCCTCCCTCCAATTAATGCGAGGGTTCCATTTACGAAGCCAGGGGAGTCCCAAAATCAAGGGTCTGTCCATTCCAGGAGCCACAATAAAAGAGATCAATTCTATGTGGGTGCCCATTTTCATCTCTAGAGGTTCAGTATAGAAATGGGCTGGGCCACCCCCTGCAATGGATCCATCGATTTGGCAAAACACAATAGGGGTTTTCAAAGTTCTTAATTTCAGGCCCAGTTTTTCCACCATTGCAGGATTAATCATGCATCTCGAACAGCCCGAGTCAAGGAGGGGAGGAAGCTGTTCTATCACCCCATCGGGTGGTACCCTTAATTCTATTGGGATCAACATGGGGCCTTTATTTGAACTCACCCAGCGAAGCAAGGCGTCGTCATCGGAGTCATCAGAGGAGCTGGGGGTGACGTCTGCTTCTTCCTCCACCTCATTCCTGAAACGCGGGGGGTGTTTTCAGCAGCGAAAGCAGCCTCTTTCTCCTTCTTCTCTGGGGCCTTGCTCGTCTTCCCTTCCCTCTTGGCAGGGGGTGGGGCGGTTGCAGGAAGTTTAACGCGGCAATCTGTGGTGCAGTGGCCTCCCCTCCCGCAACGGAAGCATGTGAGCGGCTTGGCCTTGCCAGTGGAGCTTCTCCTTCCCTCACCCCTGATGCGGAATGGGGCCTTTTGAGCTGGGGGGGGGTGATCTTCCTGCTTCTCCTCTCTCGCACGTTGAAGTCTAATCAAATCGAGCTCAACGTCTGCTGCATTTTCATACCAAGCTGTAACTCGCTTGGGAAGGTGTCTGTTAACGCATTGTGGGTAAATGTCCTCATTTAATCCTAACGCAAATTGATCCAGAAGGGCATCTTGAGACCAGCCTCTCATATAAGAAGAAAGCTGTTGAAACTCCTGAATATATTCAGCCACCGGTCTATCTCCCTGTTTGAGGGCCATAAATTTCATCTTTCCCCGTTTCTCAATTAGAGGGTCATCAAATCGTCTTTTAAATGCAGTCATAAAAGCATCAAAATTCCTCAGGAGGGGGAATTGCTTTGGTGCAAGCTGACCATCCATTCGGCCGCCTCTTCCTCCAAAGAGAGTAAAACCATTCGCACCTTCATTTCATCTGTTTCTAAATCAGGCCCATAAATTTCCATATAGTTCCAAATTTGTATAACAAAGAGACCCAAAGGAGGGACTTTTGCCATTCTGCATCTTCTGGGGGGCCCCCCTACTCTGGCAGCCGCCCTGGCTGGGGGGGAGGAAGCTGTTTCTGGGTTTGTTTGCCCCATCCCCCTCGGCCTCTTCACCCTCCCTAAATTTTTGCAAAGAGTACCTTTGTTCAAACTCTTCCGTTTGTTCTCTTTCCCGGGGTTTCCGTTCGGTGAAGATTTCCTCCCAGTCAGCTGGTTTTCCCCTTTGTTTTCTCCTAGTAACTCCAGAATCCCAACTTTCGCTGTCCTCTTTTTGCCCCACACTTAGGGACCATCAGGGGGAACCGCAGGGTCTGCTATTCCTAGGCCAGCCATCCTCCCTGGTAATGATGGGTCAGCTGTTTCCATTTCAGTCTCTTCTTCATCGCTCGCTCGCAAAGACATTTTTCCTCGTCCCTTCTTGTAAGTACACCCCCCACGGAAGGTTGAAATCTCCTGGTGGGGTGTGAGTGAGACTTCGCTTACTGTCAGAACCTCTCCATTAGATAATTAGGAAAGAAGACCACGAGACTCCATGAGTAGAAATCAAGTGTACTTTTACTAATTATAAATGATTAAAGGCATAGCGAAGCAAAGTCTGATTATTTAGGCGCGAAAGTGATTGATATATAGAATAACCCATTCCCCTTGGCATCACAGTTACAGTCCAATCATAATTCTCCCAAGTGTCAGGTGTGAGATAACTTCAAAAGGCATCACGAAGATGGAATGTCGGTGCCGTTAGTCCTGGCGGGAATCTCCTACGCATGCGTAGTCCAACAGGCAGCTGAGCTCCAGAACCTTCCTCCAGCACAATTAGTAACCCCTCCCAAATACCATGCCCTCCCTCCCCGTTTCATGGCAGTCGAAGCAACAGCAAAGCAGAGGCTGACACCAGGAAAAAGTTTCCACTGAAAAACTAGAACTTAACTTCATGTACTATCATTTTCAAGAAGAGATTGAACAGTCATTTGTCTACAATGATATAGGATCTCCTGTCATTCAGGGTGTTGGACTAGTAGATATCCAAAGTTCTTTCCAACCCTATTATTCTATGTTCCATGAGATAGCCTATAATAATCAAATCTTGTAGTCTTTTTATATAGAACAACTGTCAGAGGTTTTCATTTGGCATTACTTCTGCCCTTATCTGCATTTTTTTTCTTGTAATGATTTTTGCCATGACAATAGTGACTGCTTTGGCTTAGTGCTTTTTGCAGAAAAAAAGTCCAAAACCAAATAGAATGCTCTACTGGTTTGCTTTGTGGTATAACAATGCCTGCTAATAGTGGTTTAGCTGCAGCATGTAGATGCTGAATGGTTTTTGCTGATGTAAACAAGCAAAGGACCATTGATTGATTGATTGATTGATTGATTGATAGCTGCTCTCTGCTTGCATTAAAAAACTATGAAAATTTTCAATTGGCTAGATTGTTGATACTTAAAGATATTTATGATTGAAAATATGGATACAATCATTGATAACTCTTATCTATGACATACAGAATCAGTTGTCAAAAGTATAATTTGGTTTTTATTAGTAGTAATAAGCATAAACGTTGCACAACAATGGAAAACAGTAAATAAAATCAGTAAATATATTCCTGTTGAGTTGTAGATTTAACTGAACACTAGGAGGATACAGAGTTGTAAAGAAACTGAATGAGTTATTTTTATCTATCTTAACTTCAGAAAATAGGATAGTACTGACTTTTTCAAAGAAGAAATCATAAATACCCAGTAAAATGAGATAAGAAGGTATCTTAAGAAAGTTCATTGCAACAAGTCATGCATCAAAGAGTTCCCAAAGACTTCAAACTAATGTTGCTGGCCTTCTAGAAAATTATGTCATTTGTCACTCAAATCAGGCTCAGTGGGAGACTAAGTAAGTAATGTGACCTTTTTCATTTTCCAATGAAACCAGAGATAGCCAGGAAAGTATAGGCTAGTTAAAATAATGGCTATTTTAAAAAAGGAAATATAGGAAAGAGAAAACACATAAAGAACAAAACTTTGCTAAAGTAAAATCAGCATGGTTTCTGCTAAGTATATCCTTCAAATCCATCCATCCATCCATCCATCCATCCATCCATCCATCCATCATCCATCCATCTATCTATCTATCTATCTATCTATCTATCTATCTATCTATCTATCTATCTATCATCAGGCATGGGTGGAGATGATTCTGTCAGCAGCACATATTTACTTAAAAACTAAGTATTTAATATAGCAAATTTGAAGGGTTGTCACAAAGAGGGGGGTGAATCTATTTTCCAAAGCACCTGAGGACAGGACAAGAAGTAACAGATGAAAATCTATCAAGGAAAGATCCAAATTAGTATTAAGGAGAAATTTCCTGACACTGACAATAATTAACCAGTGGAATGGCTTGTCTCCAGAAGTTTTAGGTGCTAAATGCTTTTAAGTTTTTAAGAAAAGACTGGACAGCCATTTCTCCAGAATGGCATAGTGTCTCCTGCTTGAGCAGGGGGTTGGAATATAAGACTTCCAATGCCCTTTCCAACTCTGTTATTCTGTATTTTTTATTCAGAGAATCTTGGGTAAATTCAGTAGTGGTCAGATATAGGAACCTTGTAAACAAGTAAAAAACCCAGACTCGGGGTATGCAGAGTACTTTCTTAGCAAATTGTCTCCTTTCTTTAAGGATATATGTTAGTGCTTTTTAATTGATTCATCAAATTATGACAGGGGTATGTGACTAATGTATGTAAAATCATTTATAGTGTGGAGAGAGTAGACAAGATAAAGTTTTTCTTTCTTTTTTACAACAGTAAGACCAGGAGTTATATGGCAATGCTGGCTAAAAAGAGATTTAGAACAATTTCACATAGTCCATAATTAGCCCAAGGAATTTATTACTATAAAACTTGATCTTGGTTACACACTTGAATCATTTTTAAAGGAAATTGGTTGAACTGATGGTACACCAAGGAATATGGCTTGACCGTGAGTTATTAGCTTTAGATTGGGTGAAGTATGCTTACAAAAATCCAATTGCTTGCAAGATGTATGGAAAGGTCTATGTATCTCTTCCTTTTGCTTGGAAGCATATCGGGTATCTGGCTGGTCAATATGAAAACAAACTGGCAGCCTATGGGCCTTGGTCAGAATATCAGTATGAATATAATGAGTTTTGTTATAAAAACTAATATTCAGAGGAACTGTCATTTTGTGAAGGAGATGAGCAGTTTTTTAATGTGATATAGATAAACTATAATCCTCAAATCAAAGTGAAAGTAAATGTAAAGCAATCTGTTATTTTTCCCTAAGCCAGCCAGCCTCTCCTCCAAGACAAGCTATAATACCTAAGGCAGAGAGATATCCAATCTAGTTTTCCACTTAGAAAATAATCTTACTCCTTTCCTACTTCTGCTAACATTATCCTAAACTATAGTGATCATTTTTAGGAACCATTGTGGCAGGGTGGTTAGAATGCAATATTGCAGGCTAACTCTGTCCACTGCCAGGAGTTTGATTCTGATCGGCTCAAGATTGACTCAGCCTTCCATCCTTTGGTGGATGGTAAAATGAGGACCCAGATTTTGGCGGTAATATGCTGACATTGTAAACTGCTCAGAGAGTGCTGACATTGTAAACTGCTCAGAAAGCACTATTGGATGGTATATAAGTTTAAGTACTATTGCCTAACTGCGCACCAGAGGTGGGTTCCTACTGGTAGTAACTCAGCCTGCCATGGCCCCGAACCAGTTCTCTCGGCAGCGCTGTAAGTACCACCATCTCGTTTTTTGCTTCTGTGCATGCACAATACTGTACATGTGCGTGTAGCATGCATCAAGCACACATGTGTGCAGCATGTCCTGAGCAAACCAGCAGTAGCAAGAGCTGAAACCCACCCCTGGTGCACACTAAATCTAAGTGCACACTATGTAACTGCCCTCAACTTCCTACAATTTTCTTTCTGTGGACAGCTCAGCCTCCAGCCAATGTTGAAATGAAAAAAAAAACACAAAGAAAAATCATCCAGCATTCCGTCTCATTGATATTTAGTTTTGGGCAGCAAGAAAAAAGAAAGAAAGCTATGAGCCAGTCACTATTTAAAGAGTGGGAACATCATTCCTCTGTTTCATAGGGAAAATCCTTGGTTCTGAAAGCAGGAAAATGCCAAAGGAGGGACAAAGAAGATTTCCCCAATTTTAGTGCAGAGGACTTGCTCAGAAATTGTCATTGCAAATGTGAAAATGTAAATTCATGTTTCTTATGAAGTAGGATTTTAGGCAGTTGCTTACAGATTTAATTGGCTTTACTTCCAAGAAGGCTAGAAGTCCCAGAGGAATATGCAAGGTAGCTCTGATCTTAGACTGATGCATTCCTAGCATATAGAAAAGACTAGGTCAATTCCTCCAATTGAGTGTTTTACATAATCGGTTTTATTGATTGCTGCTTTAAGAAAAAAATGTAATGTCACAAACAAGGCATTATTTGTGAGTCACATCTATGCTTGCAGCTACTGGGGGGGGAGGGGGAATCCTGAGTGCAAAATTGTACTTAGCTGGCAAAAAATAGCTTTGCAGCTATACTACTTTACCATAACTGTTGATATTTCAGCAGATGCACACAATAAAGTTTAGAAAATATTATTTATTTTTAATGGCAAGGAAGGGAAAAGAGGACATTTTGATTGCAGTTTTGGGATAAAGTTCTGTTTAAGTTAGTTTTTTTTATTCTTTTATTGTTAGTTAAAAGGAGACTGATCACTCAAAAATGTTTTTTCAATTTTGTTATTTGGAAACTGGAAAGTGGCAGAAATGAAAAAACAAAACAAAACCCTGTAGTCCGTTTAAAATCAGTAGACTAGGAACTAAGGGTAGAAATAATTAATTGGGGAAGTGGCCTCAGATAAAACCAGGATGACCAACCACACATTTCCAACTGAGACATAGCACATGCTTCTTATAAGTCACTTCTCCTCTTCTTTAACAATCCATTTCAGGGGTGTCAAACTCACATTGTCATGGAGGCGTCACGTGATGTATCGGGACTTTCCCCTCTTCATTAAACCGGGTGGGTGTGGCCAGTGCATGATGCATCCAGTCCATGGGCTGGGAGTTTGAGAATAGGACACTTGGACATGCCTAAAATCTGGCATGTTATATCTATTTTAAGCATATAAAACTACATTCATTTTGCTGAAAATAATAGTGCATTTTAAAAATCTAGAAATCTTAGGTCCCCTAATGCCAATTAAAAATGAAATATAGCCCAACATTTTCTTCTGCAAACATCCAGAGAGATTAACTACATTTGGTAGAGAGAAAATGCTTTTCATGAACCCTTATCTGCTGGGATAAGGGAAAAAGAGAATCAGTTCTACTTAATACATTAAACACAGTGAATCAGATTGTATATGACACCTATCCTGTGTGACAAATGGGTTTATAAAGTATTACTCACATAGCATAATGGTAATTTGTCTGCTAGGTAGCTGGAACATATGCATTACATTTTTGCTTAACAGTTATAATTCATCATTTCAATACACAAAATACAGGAAATTCCTTTTTTCTCAACAGGGGATAAATAGGATGTCAGTGCTGAAGTTACAATGGTTTCCCAAAAGCATCATTAATTTATTCTTCTACTTGCCCAGAAGTAGGAAAAAGATGGTTGCATAGGGATTGCAGCACATAGGTGTAATCAATCAAGACCGCCATCTGAATCATCATTTTATAATATCGTAGCATCATGCTGATCTGAACAGCTGTCACAGTTTGTTGAGATGTCAAGAAATACATCCAGAACAGTTCTTTTACAGGAAAAAGTGACCTTTTCATTTAAAACATTGTCAATTAATATAGACTTTACTGCTTAAACAATGTAAAAACTGTAACAATTGGTTTAGAATCTTGTCCAAATAATTTTTAATTTTTTTTTTACGTTATCTGTTTGCAACCATTTTGTTTTTTACTGATGAAAATTTGGTTATAATCTGTCCCATAAAAAGTAATAGAAATTGATTTATGAATCTGCATATTCTGATTATGTAGGTTTCCTAATTCGATGGTGGATGGTGGATTGTAATTGTATTTAGTAAGTTTATGTATTTTCCACCAATAATACAGATTCTTTTCCATCAAGACAAAGAGGTTTTGTCTTGAGAGGATAGGGCTAGAGTTTTTTCTCTGGAACAATTTATATTTTTTAAAAAGAAATACCTATACTATGCATTAATATGGCATTAATATGAATATTAATATGGCTTTTTAATTTAACCAGGCTGGTAACAGGTGACCTTGTAGGTGAATCTGTCAAGGTGTTCACAAGCTATCTGTTGTAGGTTGATTGTCTTGGATGGAATATCATTTCCCTGATGACCAATTTGAGTTCTTCCTGAAATCATAGCTACTGTATACAGGTGGCTACTATTCTCAGTAAGGTCTCTTTACAGATACATACTACGTGCCAGTTTATTTTCCTTGATTAGAAGGGTCTTCAGACAATTATTCATCTCACAACTGGATTGCTGTGTACTCTACATGGGATGGTCCTTGAAGAACATTGCTGCTGGCTGAAAAAGTGATGGAGCAAGCAGTAACAGAGACTTTTCAATGTGTCCATGTGTCACTTTGAGCTGTACATGAATACAGAAACTGTATTCATTGCCAGTCAGCTTCTGAGTGCAATTCAAGGTGCTGGATATCACCTTTAGAGCCCTTCATGATGTAAGGTCTAGAAATCTATGGGACTGCCTATCACCAGTTGTTTCTGCCTACCTGATCATTCTGGCAGAATGGTTGTGCTCTAGGCGCTTAATAGTAAACACTGCCATTTTGCTGGACCAAGCCTGTGTTCCCACCCTCTGGAATATTCCCCTTCCCCAAGAGATATGGACATATCTTGAGTTCCAAAAAGCCTTAAGACCTGCTCTTCTCTCAGAACTGGGGTTAATATGTTGGTGGGGCCCCTGTTTTAGTTTCTTGTTGTTTTAATCTGGGGTTCTTGTGATATTTTATATTGTATTGTTTTATTATTTGGGGAATTTTGTGAACCATTCATAGTCTACTGGAATGGATGGTTATTTTTAAAAAAATCAAATAAATATGCTGTATAAATAAATAATATCATACAATAATCACTTGATTATTATTCTCTGTCATTCGATTTGCATTTTATATTCAAAAGACTAATTGTTAAACTCCAAGCAGCGGTTTTTAAATGGGCAACTTTCTGTAACTATTCCTCCATTTTTGCAAATGTGGAGAAGATTCTGTTTGACGAAGTGGCAGCTCTTTATGTCAGCAAAAGCAAACAAAGGATAAAAGATAAGATGATAAGATGAGATGAGATGAGATGAGATGAGATAAGATAACCTTTATTGCTTTTTTTTTTTACTGGTAGCACACTGACACACATTAAAAATAAAATTATGTTGCCTGCCCTCAAAATATATCTACACATATACACTGAGGGGTGCGTATGTGTATGCATATCCATCGCCATCCTATCATCCCAATGCCAAAGAAGCCCTCCAATAAGGAACTGAATGACTAGACCAGATGCTCTAACATCTGTAGTTATGAAAACCTTTAAAAGGCTAGTGATGTCCCACTTGAAAACCATCATGGATTCGCTGTTGGACCCTGTGCAATTTTGCATACTGAGCAAATAGATCGACAGATGATGCTGTTAATATGGCTCTGCACTGCATCCTACAACATCTTGAATCTCCAAAGACTTGTGCAAGGTTCCTCTTTATAGACTTCAGTTTAGCATTCAATAACATACCAGACATTCTTCTAACTAAACAAAATCAGCTAGCGGTACGTGAACATACTTGTAAGTGAAAAGGAAAGGCTACTGAGCATGCCCAAGATGGTGTCCTGTCGCATTTGAGGAGAGATTCGGGGAGATGATTGTCCTTCTCGGGGCTTGCAGGAGGTACCCTATTCCATCGTTGGCTCCAGGTCTACCAATGAGAACTTCCTGGGACCTTGGGGGTACCCTTGATCTGCGATTTCCTGCCTCGTAGCCGGAATGTTGTGAATGAAACGGGGTGGTTAGCGGTGAATGGAGAATGGAGAGGTCTGCAGCTGCTGGCGTGGGTGTGGTTGGCAGCAGCGGTGGGACGCCCTGCTTGGGGTTTCTGCCACTGCCGCTCCCCACGCCATGGTGTTATCCCAGTTGCTCCCCCCCACCTTGCTTATGGACATGATAGGCTGGATCAGTGGGGAGTGGCTGAGGCAACTGGCATGGATATTGATGCCAGCGGAAGATGGCTTCAGTAGTTGGCATGGGCGCAGTGGAGTGGGGGGGTGTCCTTCATTGTGGCCCCCTCCGGTATCACTGCTGTTACCTGGGCCACCGTACAGTGCCATTTGGCCATTTGGCCATTTGGCCCCTCCTCTTGTGACACTATGGACTGGATCAACGGAGTGCGGCCCTGGTGATGGATATGAGTGCAGCTGGCATGGACGAAGGTTAGTTGTTGGAGCTGTTGGAGCAGCTGCTGCCACTGTCCTCACCACCGCCATCACCGGCTGCTTCACCACTTTGCAATTTATCATCTGCTGCGATTTTGTTCTTAACACCGACCATTGCTATGATGGACATAAGCTTCCCACTACCCACTTGAACACTGTCGGCTGCCCCCCCTCACATCTCCCTGTTCCATCTCCCCAAGATGTCATCCCATTTGGTTGATGCCACACTCTCCTATATGTTATACTGCGACAGAACTTTACTCCCTTCAGGAACTCCCCCTTTCCCGGGGATGGCCTTCTTGCCTATCAAGACGCTTCCTAATGACTTCCTTGGGATCCCGAGAGGTGGCATGCAAAGAAGAGACTTCTTAGGGGTTTCTTACAGGGGTTTTTTAATCAAATTTTAAGGGGGGTGGGGGGGTTGATCCAGATGGCTCATACAGGCTTGGTGGGGGGGAGTCTGCCAGGGCACAGGCCAGAGCTAACTAATGGGCATGGGTCGGGAGTGCTGGGAAGGGTTGGGATTCCGGGGGAGACATTAAGCCATTCCATTGGGGGGTTTACCATCTCTAATGTTGTTGAGGGAGAGAGGCAGATATGGTGGGGGCGAGGGCCAAATTATGTTCAGAGGACGTGGGTTCTCTCTAAGAGCAATCATGCGTTCTGACCCTCATCGCCCTTCTTGCACCCCGGGTGCTCAGGATTACAGGACCCTGGTCTCGGCTGGTGTCACTTAATGCCAGGTCCGTGGGACATAAGGCTCCCCTCATTTACGACTTCATACAAGAGGGTAGAACAGACCTGACATGCATTACGGAGACCTGGTTGGGCCATGAGGGGGTGTTGCCCTTAGTGAATTATGCCCACCAGGCTTCCGAGCGTTTCACCAGCCGAGAGCCCAGGGCAGGGCTGGGGGGTGGCGGTGGTTATTATGGAAAATCTCGGGCCTCAGGAGGTCACTTTGCCTCAGATAGGCGGATGTGAGTCCTTTTTGTGAAATGGGGCCTTGGAGTTCAGGTGGGCCTTTTTGTTACGTAGCTGTCTCCCTGTTACGTTTCATTGGCTCTGCCGAGAGCTGCTGAATGTTAGCCGCATTGGCGGTTGATTTCCCCAGGCTTACCCGGTTTCGATCCAGGGTTGCTCCTGGTTTATGGAGGAGCTCCAAGAGATGAAACGCTGGAAAAGACGCCTAGAGAGTGGTTGGAGGGCCAGCCGTCCGTCGAATCGATCGAACTAGTAAGAATTCATATTAAATCCTACTTAGTGGTGATAAAAGCGGCAAAATGGCAACATTTTTCCGCTCTTATTGTGTCCACAGATAACTGCCCAGCCGCCCTGTTTAGGGTGACCCACTCCTTACTTAACCAAGGAACTGGGAAGAGCCCTTGCAGGGTAGGGCTGAAGAATTTGTTCAGTATCTGCAGGATAAAATCACTCAGATTCGGACAGGCTTGGACTGTCTACTGGGTAATCTACTGGGTAGATTTGGGTGAGTCGACGGGGATGAATCTTGTGGAGACTATCTTGGATGTGTTTGACCCTGTGACCCCTGAAGGCATGGACAGGATTATGGGGAGACTCAGTGCTGCCACTTGTGTGCTGGACCCGTGTCCCTCTTGGTTAGTTTGGCTTCCCGGAAGGTGACACGAGGCTGGCTCCAAGCGATTACCAATGCATCATTGAGAGAGGGGTTCTTTCCCACCGCCTTGAAGGAGGCGGTGGTGAGGCCCCTCCTTAAGAAGCCTTCCCTGGACCCAGCCTCTTTAGCCAACTATCGTCCAGTCTCCAACCTTCGCTTCGTAGCGAAGGTTGTCGAGAGGGTGGTATCACATCAGCTTCCCCAGTACCTGGATGAAGCTGCCTACCTGGATCCATTTTAGTCGGGTTTCAGGTTTGGGTACAGCACAGAGACAGCATTGGTCGTGTTGGTTGATGATCTCTGGTGGGCCTGGGACAGGGGCTGCTCCTCTGTCCTGGTCCTATTAGATCTCTTGGCGGCTTTCGATAACATCGACCATGCGACGACTCAGGGGTTTGGAGTGGGAGCACACTTTTGTGGTGGTTCTCCTACCTGTCAGATCAGTCGCAGTTTGTGTTGACGGGAGGACAGGGGCGCGTCACTTGTGGGGTGCCCCAGGGGTCAGTTCTCTCACCCCTCCTGTTCAACATATATATGAAACCGCTGGGTGAGATCATCCATGGTTTTGGGGTATGGTATCATTAATATGCTGATGATACCCAACTTTTCATCTCTACCCCAAACCACCCAAATGATGCCCTCGGTGTGATGTCCTGATGCCTGGAGGCTGTGCGGATCTGGATGGGGAGGAACAGGCTCAAGCTCAATCCCTCCAAGACTAAGTGGCTGTGGTTTCCGTCATCCCGATTTGTGCATCTTGTTTCATCTTTGATGATAGGGGAGAAACCTTACCCTCCTCAAAGAGGGCCCAATCTGGGAGTCCTCCTGGATACGTGGCTTAGTTTAGAAGAACACCTGATGGCCAAGACCAGGGGCCTTTTACCAGGTTCGCCTGATACATCAGTTGCGCCCCTTTCTGGATTGGGATGCTCTGTGAACAGTCACTCATGCCCTCGCGTTTCTCACCTGGACTACTGTAATGCTGTCTACATGGGGCTGCCATTGAAGAGCACCCGGAGGCTTCAACTGGTCCAGAATGTGGCCGTGCGGGTTATCATGGGGGTACCTAGGTGCTCCATGTTACATCCCTTTAGTTACTGGTTGCCGGTTGTCTTCCAGATGCGATTCAAGGTACAAATTATGACCTTTAAAGTGCTCCATGGCTTAGGTCCAGGCTATCTGCGAGACCACCTACTGCCACCAGTAGCCTCCCACCGTCCAGTGTGATCCCACAGAGTTGGCCTCCTCAGGATGCTGTCGGCCAGACAGTGTCAGCTAGTGACCCCCAGGGGAGAGCTTTCTCTGTGGGAGCTCCTTCCTCTGTTGCTCTTTAATTCTAGTGTAAAAATAGGACAAGCTGAATATATTGATAGATAGTAGAAATACACCGAAGGGAGGAATAGAGGGAAAGAAGAAAGAGGGTAAAGAGGGTGAGGGGAGAGAGGATTGGAGGGAGGGTGAGAAGGAAGGGAGGGAGTGTATTGGGAGAGAGGAGTGATAGAGGGGGAGGGGAAGTAGGGTAGAGGGGAATGTTGGAGGGAAGAAAGGAAAGTTGGAGGGGGAGAAAGAAAGGGTGTATGGAGGGTTGAAGTGGTATATTGGGTTTGTATTTTGGGGGATATTGTTGACAAGAATGGCTATGTTTATTGTTCAATGTTATATGGCCCCAGTTATGCACAGTATATGTGACTGTATGAAATGAAAATGAAAATAAAACATATTTACACATGGAATGAGCTGCCCCCAGAGCTTCGCATAATCCCCGACCTCCGGTCCTTCTGATATCCTGAATGGAATAAAATATAGGATTAATTTGGTTGTTAATTTTAATTTAATTTTTATTGTAAATATCAATTGGGGGTTTTTTTTGGGATACTTTATTTAATGTCCCTTTTGATTTTTGTAATATGTGTTTTCTTTTATGTTGTACGCCGCCCTGAGTCCTTGGGAGAAGGGCGGCATATAAATCCAATAAACCTAAACCTAAACCATAATTGGATCACAAGCTTCCTAACAGACAGGAAGCAGCAGGTGAAGTTAGGCAAAATCATATTGGATACCTGTAAAATTAGCACAGGAGCCCCATACGGCTGTGTGCTCTCTCCTCTTCTCTCTATATACCAATGACTGCATCTCAAACAATCCATCTATTAAACTACTGAGGTTTGCAGATGATACAACAACATGGTCTCATTTGAGACAATGATGAAGCACATACAGATGGGAGGTTGAACAACTAGACTCATGGTGTGATCAGAACAATCTGGAACTGAACACACTCAAACGGTAGAAATGGTTGTAGACTTTGGGAGAAACCCTACCATACTACCACCTCTTACAATACTAGACATCACAATATCAACAGTATCAAATTTCTAGGTTCTATTATATCTCAAGACCTAAAATGGGCACCTAACATCAAAAATGTCATCAAAAAAACAGAACAAAGAATGTTCTTTCTGCGCCAACTCAGGAAGCTCAAACTGCCCAAGGAGCTGCTGATACAATTTATACAGGAATTATTGAGTCTGTCATCTGCATCCCTATAACTGTCTGGTTTGGCTCTGCAACCCAACAAGACAGACACAGACATCAGAGGATAATCAGAACTGCAGAAAAAACAATTACTGCCAACCTGCCTTCCATTGAGAAGCTGCATCAGTGGTGGGATTCAAATAATTTAACAACCGGTTCTCTGCCCTAATGACCAACTGGGTAGGTGTGGCTCAGTGGTCTTGTGACCGTGTGGCCAACTTAACTACCACCTCTTACAATACTAGACATCACAATATCAACAGTATCAAATTTCTAGGTTCTATTATATCTCAAGACCTAAAATGGGCACCTAACATCAAAAATGTCATCAAAAAAACAGAACAAAAATGTTCTTTCTGCGCCAACTCAGGAAGCTCAAACTGCCCAAGGAGCTGCTGATACAATTTATACAGAGGAATTATTGAGTCTGTCATCTGCATCCCTATAACTGTCTGGTTTGGCTCTGCAACCCAACAAGACAGACACAGACATCAGAGGATAATCAGAACTGCAGAAAAAACAATTACTGCCAACCTGCCTTCCATTGAGAAGCTGCATCAGTGGTGGGATTTCAAATAATTTAACAACCGGTTCTCTGCCCCTAATGACCAACTGGGTAGGTGTGGCTCAGTGGTCTTGTGACCGTGTGGCCAACTTAACATCACTCAGGTCAATGGGCGCTTTGCCTTAGCTGTTACAATGTAATCAGGGTTAACCGGAGAGGCAGTTTCTGTAAGCAGGGCAATAAAATTAGGCTAGAAACAACACCAGAATGTTTCCTTCCTGCCTTCCTTACAGGATTAGCCTTGAAATGTGGGGGAAAAACAAAGGAGATTTCTTCCAGCAACCGGTTCTCCAGACTGCTTTAGAAAGTTAACAACCGGTTCTCTTGGGTAGGTGCAAACTGGCTGAATCCCACCACTGAGCTGTACACTGCATGAGTCAAAAAGAGGGCCGTGAAAATACAGACTCCTCACATTCTGGACATAAATGGTTTCTACTCCTACCCTCAAAACAACACTATAGAGCACTGCACACCAAGACAACTAGACACAAGAACAGTTTTTTCCCCGAACACCATCCCTCTACTAAAACAAATAATTCCCTCATCACTGTCAACCGTTCACTACGGCTACATTACTATTACTATTAGTCTTGTCATTGTTCCTATCACCCATCTCCTTCCAATTATGACTGCAGGACTGTAACATTGTTGCTTGTATCCTTATGATTGACATTGATGTTGATTATTTCCTGATTGCTTATTTGCTACCCTATGACATTAAATGCTGTACCTTATGATTTTTGACGAATGTATCTTGTCTTTTTATGTGCACTGAGAGCATATGCACCAAAGACAAATTATTGTATGTCCAATCACACTTGGCCAATAAAGAATTCTATTATATTCTATCCCCATGTATATGTGTATGTGTGGGTGCATGTGCTGTGCTACCATGAAGCCTCTTCTCAGAAGGTAACATGGAAAACAGGTCATGAAGAGGATATGTAGCATCCTAGGCTATCCTGTGGCTCTTGCTCAAGCATCGCTTATATGCCATGTCCTAGATAGAAGGAAGTGAACTACCAATATTTTCTGCTATGCTCTGCAGTGCTTTCTTGTCTGAAACAGTAATGCTTCCAAACCAGACAGTAATACAATATGCTCTCGATTGTCCCTTTATAGAAAATGGTAAGGACAGGGGAAGGAAGATGTTCTTTTCTCATGTGATGCAGCTGCTGTGTTCACTTCACCAGTGTCTTACTATTAAAGCAATCAAAATAGCCTGCACACCCAGAAACTTGATGCTGCTAACCACCTCCTCAGGTGAATCATTAATGCATAGAGCTGTGTGGCTGTGCCTGCCTTTTCTGAAATCTTTCTTTAATTTTTCCAAGTTTAAAATGAGGCTATTTTTATTATACTAGATCGCCAAACCCTCTACCTTCTTGTGGTAAGCACCTTCATTGTCAACCTGAATAAGGTCCACTACTGCATACTTCACAGCATCATCACAACCTTGCACAACAGTCATGAGTCAACAGGGTGAACAACAGCAGACTTAGGCCACAGTCCTGAGGAGAACCTGTGCTCAAGAAAATAGTGTTAGAAATGTTAGTATATTTTACTATTACACTAATAGTTTACATTAACTCACTAATATATGAATGAAATACTTCTTTTAAACAGTGCAACTCTGATTTTTTTGCAACTTGGCAGCTTTCTGCCTCACTGAAACCTGGCCCTAATGATTCAATTAATAATAGCAATTTACAAATCCAAAGATTTCAGATTCAGAGGGCAGACAACATTCCAGAAACATCTGGTGAAAGAAGGTAGGAGGTCTCTGCTTTTATATCAACAGCCAATGGTGTAAAAAGATAATTGCGCTAAAGAAACTTTTGATGTGGACTTAGAGTCATTATTTATCAATTGCAAACCATTTTATTTTCCATGAGAGTTTTCTACATTTATTCCATTTGCAATGTACATTCTACCTAAACTTCACATAAAGAATGCATTACAAACTCTAGCTGACCAGATTCTAAGGGTTGAACAGACACCCAGTCTCCTTTCTCATTGTGTTATGCGATTTCAACAGTGCTAACTTAAGCCAAGAGCTGCCAAGATACTTTCAGCATGTCAACTATTTACTAAAGGCAAGAATATTTTAGACCATTGCTATACAACATTAAAAGATGCTTATAGGTCTTTACCATGTACAGTTGAGGGACACTCTGATCATTGTATAATTCACCTTGTACCTGTTTTTTAGACAAAGGCTTAAAACCATAAAACCAACAGTTAAAGCAGTGAAGTCTTGGTCTGAGAAAACAAAGTTAAACCTGCAGGCTTGCCTTGACAGCACAGATTGGCATATTTTTGAAGCTACCTCTGAAGACTTGGTGTGAACTCCAAATACTGTAACATCATATGTCCATTTTTTGTGAAGATCTATATGTGCCAATGAGAAGCCTGCAAATATACCATAACCACAAACCTTATTTAACAGCTAAACTTAAGCAGCTATGTCATGCCAAAAAAGGAAAAGGGGATAGAATGCTGTACAATCTGGCCAGGAGTGTATTAACAAGGGAGATCAGAGCAGCAAAGGAAGAAAAACTACTTTTAAAGCTGAATCAGCTCTGAACAAATAAATCAGCAAATGTGTGGAAAACCCTTAAAAGTATCACATAGCAAACCTCCTTCCATGCTGAAGGAATTGACAAGAGGCAGATGACTTGAATGTGTTTTACTGTAGGTTTAAGTAGACCATTGAAAACCAATGCCATCCTCTCCATCTCAGATATACCAACAATTGCCAAATCTCCTACAACTGACCACATCCCTCTGGGCCCTACACCTTTGGTGATCACAGAAAAAGATATGCAAAGTCTATTTCATAGACAAAAGTCTGGAAAAATACCATCTTGTTTACTGAGACAAGGTAACTTCTTCTTGCTTGAAAATTTGTGCTGGCCAATTGGGCCCTATATCCACCTGCATCTTTAATAAATCACAAGAGATGTGACATGTTCCTTCTTGCTTCAAATGCTTTACTATCATTCCAGTGCCTAAGAAACACTCCATCAAGAAGCTGAACAACTACATACTGGTTACTCTGACATCCGTAGTTGTGAACACCTTTGAAAGGTTAGTGCTGACCCACCTGAAAACTATCACAGATCCACTGTAGATCCCATGCACTTTGTCTACTGAGCAAATAGATTGACAGATGATGCCTATTAATATGGCACTTCACTACATCTTACAACATCTCGAATCTCCAAGGACCTATGCAGGACCTTTTTGTAAATTTCAGCTCTGCATTCAATACCATCATTCCAGATATCTTCTCACTAAATTGATTCAGCTAGCTGTGCCTAGTCACACTTATAAGTAGATCATAAGCTTTCTAACAGATAGGAAGGAGCAGGTGATGTTAGGCAAAATCACACGAGATACCTGTACAATTAGCACAGGTACCTCCTAGGGCTATGTGCTCTCTCCATTACTCTTTTCTCTCTGTACCAACAACTGCATCTCAAAGGATGCCTCTGTTAAAGTACTGAAGTTTGCAGATGACACAGTGATTGGCCTTATTTGAAATGACAACAAATCTGAATATAGATGGGAAGTTGAACAACTGGCCCTGTAGTGCAGCCGGAGCAATCTTGAACTGAGCACACTCAAAATTGTAGAGATGATAGTAGATTTTAGGAGAATCCCTTCTATTCTACCACTAGACAGCACAGCATCAAGAGTAGAGACATTTAAGTTTCTAGGTTCTACAGTATAATATCTCAGGACTTAAAATGGACACCTAACATCAAAAACATGATTAAAAAAGCACAACAAAGAATGTTCTTTCTGCACCAACTCAGAAAGCTCAGGCTGCCCAAAGAGCTGCTGATACAGTTTTACAAAGGAATGACTGAGTCTGTCATTTGTACTTCTATCACTATCTGATTTGGCACAGCAACCAAACAAGACAGACACATGCTTCAATAGATAGTTAGGACTGCAGAAAAACATTTGCAACCATCCTGCGTTCCATTGAGAATCTATATACTGAACGAGTCAGAAAGAGGACTGTGAAAATATTTGCAGACTCCTCATATCCCAGAAATTACAGTAACTGTTTCAACTTCTTCCCTCAAGATGACACTATAGGGCATTGCATCCAAAAACAACTAGCCACAAGGGCATTTCAATCCCCCAGCCCCAATGCCATCACCCTGCTAAACAACTAATTCTCACAATACAGTCTTATGCCCTGGGATGTGAAACCACCTAAAAGGGCTATATTACTATTGTCATTTTCATATTTCCTATTGCCTATCTTCCTAGCTTCTTATGACTATAACTTTGTTGTTTGTATCTTATAATTTATGTTGATTGCTTTTATTTTGTATCCCAATATGATTTAAGTTGATTTTTTTTATTAGCATTCTATTACTATCACTGAGTGTTGTATCTCAGGATTTATGATGATTGTAATTTTGTTATGATCATGATTTATCACTTGTTGCTTGTATGTACACTGAGAGCTTAAACACGGGGAGAAAAATCCCTTGTGTGAATCACACTTGGCCAATAAAGAAAGCTGTCCTGTCCTACTCTGTCTTATCCTACCCTATCCTATCTTATCCTATTTTATTCTGTCATAATCGTGTAAAGCAAAAAAATATGGAACCCAATAAATGTATAATTTCTTTTTCATAAGAGAAAGAGCTATGAAGCTATTAATTGAAGAAATGAAAATTATATACACAGGAAAGGAGAAAAGCAGCGAGGAAGTTATCCTTACAGAAGAATTATGGTATAAAACTTTAAGACAATGTTAAAAATTTATCATGGAATGTAAATGAAGTTAATGAACCATTTTTGCACAAAAAGTGCTTGAATTTCTGGGAAAAATGTAAAAAATTATCATTGAGAAAATCCTTGGGAAAAAGATTTTTTTTAAAATGATGAGTTATAGTTTTTTACCTTTCCTTCCTAAACTCTAAGGAGTGGGTTATTTCAATGCATAGGGCTTTTAAATTTAATATCTGAAGGAGTGGAAAGAATAGAACCGTGTTAGATGAGGGATTTTTTTCTGTGCCATAAAAGGGGGAAACCTTTATGTTCTACATTCTAGGAAAAGACTATGATAGAACATAAATCTTACATTTGACAACGAAGTCAAAATATCAAGAGAAAGAAAGAGGGGGAGTATTGATGCCTAATAAGGAAATGCATATCACATTTTAAAGCTTTTATAATGAACAGAAAATGAATCCTTATGTGAAAGGTGAAAAACTAGCCTGGAATTTGTGTGGCTGAGTAAATTTGTCATTGCATTTACTTAAGGTAGATGGATACTTGTTTTTATTTCTTAGTTCAGCTCTGTGTTTCTATCAGAGGTGGGTTTCAAAATTTTTACTACTGGTTCAGTAGGCATGACTAACTTGATGTCAATCATGCGCACTCAGTCACATGGGCCTCTCACCAAGTTATGCCCACTGAAACAGTGAGAAAAACTTTTGATTGGGGGGGGGGGCTCCAGCCTCGCTGGTGCTAAGGGAATGCCTGCAAACTACCCAGTAAGAAAAACAGGGGCATTTTTCCCTTTCTCCCAGCTCTTCTGAAGCCCGCAGAGTGCTTCTGGAGGCTGGGAGAAGGGAAAAATGCTGCCACACACCCTTCACTCAACCTGTTGCTCAACCTCCCTCCCGCCTTCACCCAAAGCCTCACGCCGCACCACCAGGAGGCTGAAGTTGGAATTTCTCTCCTCCCCCCCTGTTGTGTACCTTGGCAACAGGACTGTTTCTCTCTGCCTCCTTTTCCAGCCAAAAAACATGCCGGCAACTGAGGGAACTAGTTTGGGGTGTGTGTGGCCAGGTTGCCATTACTACTGGTTCAGAAAGATATGCCAGATTTTTACTACCTATTTGAACCAGACCGAATAGGTAGGAACCCACCTCTGGTTTCTATGTACAGTATGGTGTTGTTGTTGTTTTGTATTTTTATGAATTATGGTTCTGCTGTTTTTTTTTCCCCCACAAGTCTTTTTTATTTCCATTTCATTCTATACAATCACATGTTTACTGTGCATAACCGAGGCATATAACATTGGGTAATAAACACAGCCCTCACTTTTATAGAAAATGCCCCCTACAATACAAACCTAATATACCGCCTTAACCCACCATACACTCTCTTTCAACCCCCTCCAACTTTCATTCTTCCTTCTCTCATACCCCTCTACACCTACTTCCCCTCCCCCTCTATCTAACCCTAACCCTATCACTCCCTCTCTTAATCCATTCCCTCCCTTCCTTCTCCTCCTCCTCTCTCTCACCCTCTCCACCCTCCTTCTTCTTTCACTCAGCTCCTCCCTTCGGTATACTTCTATTACCTTCCAATATATTCAGTTTGTTCTGTTTTGACACTAACATTAAAAAGCCACAGTATACAAGTGCAATCATGCTTTAGAATTTAACACATATTATATTTCCCCCTCCCCCCCCTCCCCCTAGATCCCCACCTCCCTTCCCTCCCCCCGACTTCCCAGAGCCCATACATGACAATCACAGTCTAAAATATCTCTACATTGAACTCAGCTTCTTACTGTTACCCAAATTTTTAACAGTTTAAGTTATTACTGATTTTAAGCATAAGCCATCTGGAGTTTCTTAGTCCCGTATTTGTTTTGTATATAATCAATCCATTTTTTCCAGTCTCGTTATATCTCTCGTTTGAATGTTCTTTAAGATATGCTGAAATTTTTGCCATTTCGGCTAAGTTTATAACCTTCAAAGTCCATTCTTGAATTGTAGGCAGGTCTTTCTTCTTCCAGTAGTGCGCCACCAAGAGTCTTGCTGCCGTTATTAAGTACAGAACCAAATTAATCTCTACTGCTGCAAAGTCAATACATATACCTAGTAAAAACAGCTGGGGGGTGAATTTTATCCTTTTTTTGAAGATATTTTGCAGGATCCACCAAATTTTATCCAAAATGCCTTAACATTACGACATGTCCACCATATATGAAAATACGTAGCATCAAGAGAACCACATCTCCAACATTTAGGCTGAACATTTGAATACATAGAAGCAAGCTTTTTGGGATCTAAGTGCCATCTATAAACATCTTATAAAAATTTTCTCTCAGATTTTGTGCTTGTGTAAATTTTACATTTCTTACCCATATTTTTTCCCATGTGTCCAGCATTATAGGTTCCTCAATATTCTGAGCCCATTTTATCATACAGTCTTTAACCATTTCCGTTTCTGAATCCATCTGTATTAATACATTATATATCCTCTTTATGTGCATTAAACTTTGATCTCTTATTTGTTTAAACAAGTTATCCTCAGCTTTTACAAAGCCTGTTTTTTGGTCTATTTTCCACCTGGCCTGTAATTGGCCATACTGAAACCACGTTTGAACTACCTTCTCTTTTTTAAGTACCTCTAAGGATTTTAATTGCAACACCCCTCTTTCTATAATAAGGAGTTGTCTATAAGTGGTTCTATCGTGTTTTGTTCTATATTCATATTTTCAATTGCATGTCTAGGAATTGCCCACATGGGCAATTTGTCATTTAGTTTATGTTGATATTTTTTCCAAACCCGCAATAAGGCATTTCTTAAAATATGATTTTTGAAATTCTTATCCAGTTTTTTGTTAAATAACAAGTAAGCATTCCAACCATATACCAAATCATGTCCCTCAATATTCAATATTCTGTCATTGGTTAAATGGATCCAATCACTAATTGCAGATAAGACCACTGCATCATAATATAATTTTAAGTTTGGTAATTTCAATCTTCCTCTTTCACATACATCTTGCATTATTTTCATCTTTACCCTCGGCTTCTTTCCTGCCCATACAAATTTGTTGATACCCTTCTGCCATTCTAAAAGATTCACATCTCTTTTGAGTATTGGTAACATTTGAAACAAAAATAAAAATTTTAGTAAATATTCATTTTCACTGCCGCTATCCTTCCCAGCAAAGATAAATGCAGTTTCTCCCACCTTTTCATCTCCGTTTGTATACTATGCCAGAGTGGTTCATAATTATGCTTGTATAATTTCCCATTTGAAGTTAAAATATTAACTCCAAGATATTTGACTTTTTTAACAACCTCACATCCTAACATCGCTCCCAATTCTTCCTTCTGTTTGGCATTCATATTCATTGCTAATATTTTGGTTTTTCCTAAATTAATTTTAAATCCAGAGACTTGACCATATTGATTAATCATATTCATTAAGACCTTACTGGATTCCTGCGGTTGTTTCAATATTATAACCAAGTCGTCCGCAAAGGCGCGGACTCTGTATTCTTGCTGTCTAATCTTGATCCCTTTTAAAGCATCCAAGCCCCGTATCTTATTCAACAATACTTCCAAAGTTATAATAAACAAAAGCGGGGACAAAGAACAACCCTGTCTTGTACCTTTTTCTATTTGAAAAGAATCTGTTAAACTTCCATTGACTATAATTTGGGCTTTTTGCTGCTGATATATTGCACCAATTGATCTTAAAAAGCCATCTCCTATCTGCATTTTTTGCAGTATCTTCAACAAAAATTGCCAATTGACTCGATCAAAGGCTTTCTCAGCATCCAAAAATATGAATGCGGCAGGGATTTGATTGTTCTTTCCCAAGTATTCTAAAGCATTAATAATTAACCTGACATTGCTCTTCATCTGTCTGCCCTGTATAAAACCTGTTTGGTCAGTATGTATCAGTTGTTGGGTAACCACCATTAACCTATTTGCTAATATTTTAGTAAAAATTTTATAATCTACATTAAGTAATGAAATAGGTCTATAATTTTTCAGCTGAGTAAGATCTTGGTCTTCTTTAGGTATCAACGACATGAACGCTGTCTTCCATGAAGGGGGCACTTTACCTTCCGATTGAATTTTATTAAATAATTCTCTAAGAGGTTCTACCATTTCTAACTGTAAGTTTTTATAATAAACAGCTGTTAAGCCATCTGTACCTGGTGCTTTCCCTAGCTTTAATTGTTTGATTACCTGCAGGATTTCCCCAGAGGTTATTGGTTGGTTCAACCTATACCTATGTTCTTCGCTAACTAGGGGGATTTTCTCTTTATCTAAGTATTTATTTATGTCTAAGTCCCTAATTTTGTCCCCTTTATACAACTCTGTAAAAAATTCTCGAAATCCCTTTTGGATCTCTTCCTGTTGAAACACTTCCTTCCCTCTGTAACACAATTTGGATACATTTCGAGTTTTCCTTTTTTTCCTAATCTGATAAGCCAACCACCTACCGGGTTTATTTGCATTGCAGAAAGTATTATGTTTGGCATATAATAAACTGGTGGCTACCTGGTCAGAGATCAGCATATCAAATTGAGATTTTAATATGGAAATTGCTTCTTTAGTCTTTGTATCACCTGGGTTCAGTATTAATTCCTGCTCTTTCCCTTTAATTTCCTCTTCCAATTCTTTACGTTTTTGCCCTTGTTTATGTCTATGTATTTTGTTTATATTTATCAATACTCCTCTCATATAGGCTTTGCTTGCATCCCATACATATTCCATAGGTGTACCCTTATTCATGTTAAAAACAAAGTATTCAGATAACAATTTTTTACAATCATTAACATACTTTTCATATCTGAATAAATTTTCATTCAGCCTCCAAGACCTTCTTGCCTGAACTATCCTTCCCAGCTCCATCCAAACTGGGTTATGATCTGAAAGGACTCTGGCCGTAATCTTTGTCTTCTTCACCCTAGAAAGTAAATCATTAGTAATTAATATAAATTGATCCTTGAAAAAGATTGATGTCTGTCGGAAAAGAAGGTAAAGTCATATTCTTCTGCATGCCTTTCACGCCAAACGTCTAGCAGTTCGAAGTCGTCCATCATGTCAAAAAGGATTTGGGTAATTTAGCTCGGAATTTAGTATTCGGACGAGATGTCTTCTTATCTCTTTTGGTGTCAATCACGCCATTCCAATCACCCAATAGTATGCACGACTTAAAGTCCCACTGTACTAATTTAGCATGGAGATTTCTATAAAATCCATCTTGTTGTTGATTAGGAGCATAAATTCCCAAAAGCAATGTCTTTTTCCCTTCTAAGATTAAATCTAATGCGATATATCTTCCAAAGGGATCTGCTTCGATTAGCTCGGCTTTGATGTCTTTCCTTAAGTATACTACTATACCATTTTTTTTCCGTAGCAGAGGTCACAAAATGTTGACCATGTTTGGGGTTGAACAAATATTTTTGATCAGTTATTTTGATATGAGTTTCCTGCAAACAAATTATGTTGTTCTTAGACTGTTTAAGATAATGAAATATTTTCTTTCTCTTCTGTGGAGAATTCAGTCCATTAACATTCCATGTCAAAATCTTAGTTGTCATTTTTGGTTGCCTGAAGCTTTTTTAGAGCCTCCCGCATGGCCTGTCTCACCTTTGGTCTGGCTCCTCCCACAGCTTCTGAGCTTGTTGCTGTAGCTCCTTGATCAATGGCCGATGATTGTGGAGATTGTTGCGTTGTGGCTTGTTTTTCTGTTTGTCTGGTGGTCATATGGTTAGATCTTTGTTCCTTAACCCCTTGCCCTTCCGGGAGGGGGAGATGATACGTTTTGTCTGGTAATTGTGTAGTTTGCTGTTTCTCTTGTCCTGCTCGTGGTTTTTCTCCATATCCCGATGGTTCAGGGTGCCCCACTTTCAGAATCTTATGATAGAAATCTCGAGCTTTCCATACAGAGTTAAGACGATATCTTTGCTTATCAAATGTAACTATAATGCCAAATGGGGCATCCCATCTGTACTGTATCTGGCGCTTTCTGAGCTCTTCCACCAAAAAAGCATAATCTCTTCTGGCTCTTAGCATTTGAGGTGGTATCTCTTTCAAAACCATCAAATCCTGTCCGCCAATTTGAAGCTTGGTATTGTAGGACTCTTGTAATATTTTATTTCTGGATTCTCTTGTAACAAAATATATTGCCACGTCTCGGGGGAGTTGCTTTTGTTTTGCCGCCCAAGAATTGACGCGAAAATTTTTATCAATCTGCCAATCAAAATTGGATCCCGGTCTTCCCACCAGACAGTCAAAGGCCTCAGAAAACATCTGCTTTAAGTTCTCCTGTCTCTCTTCGCGCAGCCCCCTAACTCTTAATGCAAGTTCCATCTGGTTATACTGTATCATAATCATTTGTTTTTCAGCATTTTCAACTTTTCGTTCCACCTCTTCGGTTTTAGATGTCAAATTAGTTTTAGCTTCATTGAGAATCTCTAAGTTATCTTCCATTCCAGAAATATATTCTGTCAGTATGTTTACAATTCCCATCATATCATCATTCATTTTGGTAATCTTGGTATCAAATTTATCATATGAGACTTTTATCTCATTGCTTATCTCATTCCTTATTTCATCTCTGAACTCTCTGAGAGCTTCCAAATTCTGTTCCCTTGATTCTCTGAACATTTCCAGCAAAAATTCTTTCGTTAATACATCTCCACTAGGGGGCATAGAAGGTGGGGGCTGCGACTTTGTGCCAGGTATGGGAGAGGCAGATTTAGGAAGTAATTTCGCAGGATTCAATTTGGATGCCATAATATCTTTGCTTCAAGCACTTAATCAAACCACTATGCCGAGAAGAAAAAAGAAAAAAAAATCCTCCTTTTTTTTGCCAAGAATTTTACGGAGGATTTCAAAAGGCTGGCATTACACCAAAACAGTTCAGCAAAACAAAACAAAAAACAAAGAAAAACCCTGTTTGGAATGTCTCTGTGTCAACAAAGAGCCTTTGAGAACTTTTAATTAGATAAGGGAGAGTCTTCAAAGGAATGAGGCTAATTAGATCGTATAAGGCTGCCAAAATATACCATCATTGCAAATACAAAAGCTGGAGAATCGCCATCTTGAAAATAAATACACAAAAGAAACTTTTTAACACTGAAGCTTGAGTTTTCCTAAAAAAACAAAAGTAAAGTTCTCAAATATGGGCTCTGCTTGTGTTAATTTCATAAAAAAAAATAATTTCAATAATTTGTCCTAAGAGGGGGTTCTTTGCCTTGTGCCATTAATACAGCAGAGAAATCTGGCCGGAGATGACTCAGCTTAACCCCCCCCCCCCGTTTGCAGCAGAAAAAAAAGCTGCAAACTGCAAGGAAAAGTTCTTACCGGCTGAGCCGCTCACTGCAATCTTCTTGCCTGAAGTTTGAGTTATCTAAAGGATGTTTAATTAGATAACGGACCAGAAATCTGGGAGCGGCTCAATTAAGCCGCTGCCGACGGCCAAGTCCCTCCCCAGAAGGGAGGTTCTGGTTCTGCTGTTTTAATGTAAAATATACTATAGGTTTTAACCAATGGTGGGTTTCAAAAATTTTTAGAACCTCTTCTGTAGGTGTGGCCTGCTTTGTGGGAGTGGCTTGCCAGCCATGTGACCGGGTGGGAGTGGTTTGCCAGCCATATGCCTGGGTGAGCGTGGCCAACTTGTAAAATGTGGTGAAACTCACTTAACAATGATCTTGCTTAGCAACCAAAATGTTGGCTCAGAATCTCTGGCATTTGAAGCACGCAAGTCTTAAAGCTGTCAAGTTACCCTTACACCCCTAACCCTTTAGAAAAAAACCCAGGGGTGTTCAAACTTGACAGCTTTAAGACTTGTGGACTTCAACTCCCAGAATTCCTCCTCTCACTCTTCATCTTGATTACATAGGGATGGGCAGGGGGAGGGAGCTGGAACCGGTTCTAGATTTGTGGAACTTTTTCTATAGAAGAGGTTAGAACTGGCAGGAACCCACCCCTGGTTTTAACCCACTGTCATAATAGCTGGTGTACATGGCAGAAGAGATATCTTGGGTTTGTGCAGCATAGAACCCCAATCAGATAAATAAAACCTTAGTAAGATCACACCTGGAATACTACATCCCGTTTTGGTCATTACATTATAAAAAAGATGTCAAAACTTTGGAAAAACTGCAGAGAAGTGTAACTAAGATGATTAAAGGCCTAGAGACTAAAACATATGAAGAACACTTACAGGAATTGGGTATGGGTAATCTAGAGAAAAGAAAGACTAAGGGTGACATGATAGTGTTCCAAATCTGAAGAATGACAATCATTTGGAAGAGGTTAATGTACATTCCAGTACCAAAACAAGAATACTTAACAGAGTATGCAAAATATTGTAAAATATCCTTAACTTCACATGATGGCAAAATAATGCTTAGAATTATCCAACACAGTTAGAGCCCTACATGGAAAAATAAATGCCAGATGTTCAAGCTGGCTTTAGACAAGGCCGAGGAAATGAAACATTATTGGATAATTGATAATTGAAAAAGCTGAAGAATCCAAAACAATATCTCAGTATGTGCTTCTTCAATTATAGAAAAACATTACATTGTATTGTTCATACCAAGCTATGGAACTTGCTATAAAAATAACAATCCCAGAACATCTCACTGTTGTCATGAGAAATTTATCTACAAGTCAGGAAGCCACAGTCCAGGCAGAACATGGTGAAACAGATGGGCTCCAAGTAGGCAAAGTAGTGAGAAGAAGGCTGCTTCTTTTCCCATTATTTATTCAACTTATATGTGAAATATGTATTAAGGGTATCTAAACTGGAAGAAGATGAGGATAGTTTTAATTCTGGAGTAAAAACAAGATTAACTTGCACTATGCTGGTGACACTGTTCTCATAAGTGAAAATGCAAAGAATTTGCAAGCCTTGGTAACAAAAATGAAAAAAATGGGATAAATATTAAATATAAGGAAGATCAAACTAATGACAACAAGTAGAACAATTAGCCTTAGCACTGACAATGAAGGCATCAAAATAGTTAATAGTTTCTGCCTTTTAGGATGAACCATCATCAGTAATGGAACAAGGATGAAAGAAATGCACCACAGACTAACACTTGGTGTGAATATGAGAAGGCTTTGGAAAAGACATTCAACTACTGTAATGTGCATATGTCTACAAAGTTTAAAATCATGCAAACAATGTCCTGTGACCCTGTATGGAAGTGAAAGTTGAACTTTAAAAAAGCAGGGCAGGAAGAGTACTGAAGCTTTTCATTTTTGGTGGTGGAGAAACTCCTGAAAATACAATGCACAATGAAGAAAACAAACTGTTGATCACTCAACAAATCAACCCAGAATTCTCACTCAATGAACAAATGAATATGTTCAAATTATCTTACTTCGGACACATTATGCAAAGGACCAGCTCTTTGGAAAAGGGTGTAATGTTAGGAATGGCAGAAGGAAAGAGAAGAGGACAACCAGAAGCAAAGTGGATGGACTCAGTTACAGAGATGGTGTGTGCACCACTGGGAGACATGAAAGAACAGTTTAGGGATATAATCTGTGTGGTTGCTAGGAGTCAAAAATAATTTGGTGGCACATAATCAATCAATGATGGAAAACCCTGAGAAAGAGTCAAGTGGTGGGATAGATACTCTAGCCCTGACATGCATAGCTGGAGCTTTGTAATATTGTTCAACTCTCTAAATATCTCTAAATATCAAGGGTTGCCTTGATTTGCGCTTTGTACATTTTTTTGGTTGCCACTTCTTTCATGTAGCCTGACATAAGCCTTAAATTTGGTGTTTTTGGTGTTAAGGGAACTTTATTTTTGGCCACAACAGATATCAGTTCTTAGCAGTTTCAATACACTATACATATGCTTAAAGCTCAATCAACCAATATGTGCTTTTGGGTCAAATGCTGACAACTGCCTCTTGAAAGCAGACTAAATTTGGTTGCTGGTCTATAGCCTTTTTTTTTTTTTAAAAAAAAAAACCTGAACCTTGACTATGCCCAAATGAGAAAAAAAGCTGAAATTGCAAAGAGAAATCTGATTTTCAAATTTTTACAAAACTTTATTCTCCAAAAAATTGAATCAACACCAATTCAAACATGCCTTTCCCATATGGGGAATATTTTAAAATTATTCCACATTTCATTTTTAAATCTATCAATTGTATTCTTAGCCAGGAAGATAACTTATACTGCAGTTATTTAAACAATTCAATCCTTTATTTTTGGAACCCAGGAGAACTTTGTTTTTTATTGTAGAATATTATCCCATAAATCTATACCATCTTATATTATGTCTCTGGTGTAAAGCTATTGGCCTATAAGGTAACTCTTAGTAAACTTACATAAATTCTAAGTATGATTTCCTTAATAAAGTTTACTCATTAAATGGCTGTAGAAAATCAGTGCTGTACTCCTTCATCTCCCTTCTTATTAGATGCACATAAAAAGCAATTCTCCCTGGAGAGTTAGATGATGGTGGGTTAATCTTTCCAAATTATTTTTTTAAAATCAAAGGAAGGATTTGATGTGATTTATAAAGTGACTTTTATTTTATGCTCTTGTTCTGAGAAGAATATTTGAGACTCTTCCTGATGCAAATTCAACATGTATTTCTAGGAATTAATGACAGCTCAAGTGGCCCTATTTAAACAGTAGAGAAAATTGGAAAGAAAGATGAGAAAATAATCTATGAAGTTTTGCAGAGAGAGATTACATGAAGTTAATCCCATATGTCACTTTATGAAGAACCTGAATCTGTTGAATTCATTTGAACATAGATCCCTGAAGGTATTCTCCAGGGGTAAAACTGCAAGTTTGCCAAAACTGATGCTTTAGTTTTACAAGTGCCTTTGATACTTGATCAGTATAAATACTGAACATAATAGGTAATCCTATTGTTCTCTGATAGTTGGTAATCCCTTTTTCTTTATGGCCAAGAAAAAGTCACCCTTCAAGTGAATGATGTATCTTCCTATAGTTAATAGAATGCACAGCTACTCTAAGAATATATTGAATGGTAGCTCTATGTCTTTTGTAAACAAACAAATAAATAACCACATCTCCTGATACACTCTTCTCAGAGAAACAGGATGGCTGCATCATTTTTCTATTATGTTTTTAGAAGACCAAAATATCTTCACTTTGTCATTAATAAGCTCTACATGCATTGTATGTTGCTTTGTTATTGTTATAAGTATGATCTTACTGGTTCAGCCTCCTCTCTCTACCCTTTTTTTGTTGGCTGCTTTGGACAGATTAGAAAACTGAATTGTTCAGATTTCTTCCTTCTGTACACATGGATACATTTTCATAAACATGTGATATGAGGTAGAGCAGGATTTTTGGGCTGCATATACCTGCTGTATTGTGCAATAATGGGTTTACTTTGGCTGAACATGTGGTATGTAGGCAGCTATTAGTTTGGAAAACAAGGCATATGACTTAATGTCTATGCCAAAACATAGGCATTGTGGTTTATTTAACAAATTAAACTTAAAAGAAACCCTGCTTCTACAAAGACCAATTATAGTTTCCTAAAAATAAGCTCAGCAAGTTCACTCAGTAGGAGTTTTAATTTCAGAGAAGTCTTAATTTAATGAACAAACTGGGGAGAAGTCTCCATTATTCCTGAAGTATGTGGTCAGAAAGTATGTGGTGATTTATGTCATTTGCATTATGGTGCCATCATACAAATGACATAAATATAGGCAAATAAAGTAATTACCTTGGCTGATAGTCATGTATGTATGTATGTATGTATGTATGTATGTATGTATGTATGTATGTATGTATGTGTATCTCTCCCGCTCTCATGTCCCAAATGATAATCTGTTCTCCTTGTATCCAGAGTCTCTTCTGGCCAGTCAAAATGGTGATGG